>NW_013678956.1:5072-9123 GCF_000517525.1 Limulus polyphemus | reverse complement strand
AAAAGAGAAGACCCAAGGGCAACAAAAGTAAAGAAAAACAACGACAAAATGTATGAACCAAGGGCAACAAAAGTAAAGAAAAACAACGACAAAAGGTATGAACTAAGGGCAACAGAAGTAAAGAAAAACAACGACAAAAGGTATGAACCAAGGCAACAGAGGTAAAGAAAACAACGACAAAAGGTATGAAGCCGTACTGTAAATTAGACTTTGAATCTGACTAAGATGGTGTTTTGTACAGAAGTAGCCTCAACCTATAAAATCAAATTTATACCCAAAACAAAACAGATGTTATGTCGCCTTAAATTGTCAAGAAACAATTTGTATAAAACACAGCAAGTTGTGGCTTCGGGTGAAGTTCGAAGGATTTTAGCAATTACTTTTGCAAAATCACGTGCGTGTGGAATGAGCTACGTGGCCAAATTCCTGGATTCGCCACTTGGCAGGCAGTTCTAATTTTTAAGCGGTACAATGATCTCAACATTTGCCGAGGGGAATCTTACCTCTGATTTTAGCGTTGTAAATCCGAAGACTTACCGTTGTCCTACCAGGAGGCGTTTTTTATAGGTTAGACCGCTAGGGAAATGGCTCTTCTTCTTTGAAGGGTTGCCGACCCCTGACCTAGAAATATTTAGGGATTATTCGAAGTTTTGGACTGTAAACTTCCTTTAAGGCAGATTAGAGAAAACCCGTCGGAACTCGCGTGACTGTATTATTTTGTTCTTAAAAAAGAAAAATAATAGTTATTATTATGTCGGAACCTCATTTCAACAACTTATCGCTCTCTGCGGTAAGAAGAAATCGAGATGAAGAGCTCCGTAAAAAGTTAACTGGATTGTGTTGGATAAATGCCCTTTTAACTAATGATGGTTGTGATTCAGTGGCAGAGACATACTCAATGACGTAACTACAAAAGATCGCCCCCCCCCCTCTTCCCATATAAAAAAAGTTAATTGGGCACCCTACATTCATTTTCCTATAAATTGTAGTTACGATTCTGGGTGATTCGGACCCCTTTTTGCCCCTCTTCTCCTCGCAATTGCGGGTGCTGCGGGTACATACTTACGCCACTGGACACGCCTCAAACATTACATGTACATAATCACGTGGGGGAAAGAACAAAATTGGATTTCTGAAGCCACATATTTTATTTGTGCATCACAAATGAAATTTTTTGTTCTCTATTTTGTAATACACCTTTTAAAGTTACGATGAATAATGTCGACCTTAGACAACGGAATAAGGGTACATGTGACTTTGTCATTAAATGGAAAAAAAATTAATGATGTAGAAGAAAAATCTATTACATCAAATTGCGAGTGACCATATAGCTGCTGCGTTTGTTATGGAAGCGACGAAATCTTGTCTTTTCGGAATTAGCAATTCCCCTATTGTCCAGGGAAATGACTCTATACCATTTCCCCCAGTTCTTTATCGGATAAAGATTTTTGTTTGAAAAAGGAACTTTCTCTAACGCTTTGACATCTCTCATATCTACCTCCCGCATACTTGTGTCGACCGTGTCACCGCGGATTATGTTGTAACATGTCTGGAATCGCTTGAATGAAGTTTCTGTAGGAAATTGAAGTCTCGTATTGCACTTTCACGTGATTAAAGGTATATTGTTGATAATTCTGTTTACTCTTGTGAGGGACTGTAACATTTTCATACGTATAGAGTGCTCAGTACGTTATAATAAAACGATTCTGAATATGCAAATCAGCGAGTCACATGACAACCACAGCCGATGTAAAGTCGCGGTGGAACGGAATGTATCAGTACTACATTTTGACATTGTTTGGCGTTTCGTAAGTGGCATGACGTCACATAAAATTGATTGTTCTTTGAGAAGAGTATGTAACAGCCCTTTCTGACGCAAAACATGCATACGCTAAGATCACAAAGATGTGTTCATAAGGGAGATTTAGAATTTACAAGGAGCTGATATTCCTTGCACTTGCCCCCAGTGGCACAGTGGTATGACGACGGACTTATACTGTTAGAAACTAGGTTTCGATACCCGTTGTGGGCAGAAAACAGATTGCCTTTTGTGTAGCTTTGTGCTTAATAACAAACAACAACTCTTGCACTTAATGATATTAGAAAACAAAGGAATATGGATCAACTTGGGAACCCAGGAGCATTAAGAAAGAGACCTACAAGTCCTACCCCAGCTGTGTTAAGCAAAATGCTGCATCTCTTATAACATTAATAGGATCCAAAGATTAGTGGTAAAAGCTGTCCACGTGCCCCAGGTAACAACAGGCAACTTAATCAAAAAGGATCTCCATTTGTGAAAGCGACACAAGTCAACAAATCCTGTGTGTACATATCGCTTCTATGACATATCGGCCCCCCAGTGACACAGCGGTATGTCTGCGGACTTACAACGCTAAAATCCGTGTTTCTATACCCGTGGTGGGCAGAGCACAGATAGCCCATTGTGTGGCTTTGTGCTTAACTTCAAACAAACAAACAAACAATCTATGACATATCCGTTGAACCATCTCATATCTCAAGCAGCTGGAAAGAATACTCGTGTAATTCCGTACAAAGACATATCGTTCAACTCACCGAACGTAGCACCTATGGAATGCTGTATAATCAGAATATTGAGACTGGTTCTTGGAAGTCGTAGTCCTCGTACAATAGATGGAATATGGAAGTCATCAAGGAGGAGTGGTGTGCTTCGGACATGAGGACCTAACGAGGGAGCCTTTTGAAAAGAAAACTATGTTGCAAGATATTCCATGATGCACGATCGACAAATAGAGCGTGGCCGAACGTGGCGACATGGACTATAACGACGTGTATAGGCCACAAAATCGTTTTAGTAAAACGTAATCAATCTCCATAAAGGTGTACATAATTGTTTCTTCAATATAAAGGTATGTGTCTACCTTACAAGATCAAGATAGTTCATATATGATAAAGGCTTAGCGAGGCCTAAAGGTTGCGTGGCGGTATATTAATCTGAGAGTCCATGGTTCGCAGCCCACTGCCTCAAATAGGCGCATCGCTCTTTAGGACGGTCGGTGCATTATAAGAGTGACGGATTAAATCCCACTATTCGAGTAGAGTAGCCCAAAAGTTGACAGTTGGTGCTGTTGACTATCTGCCTTCCCTTTTGTCTATCAGTTAAAAATCACGAGTATCTTTTGTGGGAAGCTCTTGCTGCTACTATAAACTTGAACTACATATTTCTCTGTCGTTGTTTTCTCTATTGCGTTGCTGCTACTATAAACTTGAGCTACATATTTCTCTGTCCTTGTTTTCTCTATTGCGTTGCTGCTACTATAAACTTGAACTACATATCTTTTGTCGTTGTTTTCTCTATTGCGCTGCTGATTATATAATCTTGAACTACATATCTTTTGTCGTTGTTTTCTCTATTGCGCTGCTTACTCATTGTTGTTTACTCTGTTAGTTTGGGAACTTTGATGTAATATTTTCGTAATTGTACACATTTTTTTACATAATATCCAGAAACTACATACGCAATAGAGAAAACAACGACAGATAAATATGTAGTTCAAGTTTATAGTAGCAGCAACGCAATAGAGAAAACAACGACAAGAAATATGTAGCTCAAGATTATATGATCAGCAGCACAATAGAGAAAACAACGACAGAGAAATATGTAATTCAAGTTTATAGTAGCAGCAACGCAATAGAGAAAACAACGACAGAGAAATATGTAGTTCAAGTTTATAGTAGCAGCAACGCAATAGAGAAAACAACGACAGAGAAATATGTAGTTCAAGTTTATAGTAGCAGCAACGCAATAGAGAAAACAACGACAAGAAATATGTAGTTCAAGATTATATGATCAGCAGCACAATAGAGAAAACAACTATAGATAAGATGTTATTCGGGATTATATGATCAGCAGAGCTGTACGACGTATAAGAATGTTATTCTGATTACAAAGACTAAACAGGCCTACACTTGTATAGTTACTGTTGGTGTCGGAAATTGGTTTGTTTGTTACGGATTTCGCGCAAAGCTTACACGAGGGCTATCTGCGCTAGCCGTCCCTAATTTAGCAATG
>NW_013678956.1:0-4126 GCF_000517525.1 Limulus polyphemus | reverse complement strand
TCTTACATTGCTAAATTAGGGACGGCTAGCGCAGATAGCCCTCGTGTAGCTTTGCGCGAAATTCAAAACAAAACAAACAGATAATAATACTTAGCCCTAAAGTCACATGAAATTCTTTCTCTGAGATCATTTTAAACTTAATATGAAGAAACTATTTTTCCTTAACTGAAAAGAGTATTATTCTTGGTTGTTTGGAATTTTGCGCAAAGCTACACGAGGGCTATCTGCGATAGCCGTCCCTAATTTAGCAGTGTAAGACTAGAGGGAAAGCAGCTAGTCATCACCACCCACCGCCAACTCTTGGTCTACTCTTCTCTTTTTACCAACGAAATTGCACCGTCACTTATAACGCCCCCACGGCTGAAAGGGCGAGCACGGTTGGTGTGACGGGGATTTGAACCCGCGACCCACAGATTGAGAGTCGAGTGCCCTAACCACCTGGCCATGACGGTCTTTGGGTGTTATTAAGCTGAAAGCTATACATTGGACTATTTGTACTCTTGTCCATCACGGGTATCGAAACCCGAATTTTTACCGTCGTAATCCTGCAGACTTACTGCTTAGCCGCCAGGGGGGGGGGAGATATTATTTTTGTGAATAAAACTTAAATAATTTACTCAGGTGTAAAACACAAATATCTTATTGTCATTTCAATGCTATTAGTTTTCAGTAAGAATTCTGTCTCGTTTTGTGTCCTTAAAACTTTAAGTAATAAATCTTTAACGTAGCTGGGCGCCAGCTTCTTGACAGGATTTCCCACATTGACATGGGAGTGTTTGATATGGAGAGGGATATCCGGTTGCTGAATTCATATTTTGAAGGTCAAGGTAGGAGAACGTGTTTTTGGACCAAGATTCTGTTGTTAATGTTACATTTATTTGTTTGTTCTCTCGCCACTGCTTGCTCAGTATATATATGTATATATATATCTTAACAGGATTCTACCACAGAGGGAGGAGCCGGATAAAAGGGAAGACTCGTAGCTATGGCATGACTATAATAAATAAACCCGGAACTAAAGGGGGGGGGGTGAAAGATGTTGTTGTCATTGATACGTAAAGCTACATGATGGGCTGGCTATCTGCTCTCTTGTCCACTGCAGGGGACTGGATGAATGAAAATAATAAAAGGAAGGGGGCGTAGAATGACCCAAACTGTCTATTTCAGGGGGGTTGTAAAACAAATAAAAACTAGTGCAGTCACAAGTTTTAATGTGATTACATATAAACGTGATAAAAAGAGGTTAAAAGTACTATGCCCCCTAGTGGCTCAGTGGTAAGTCTGAAGCTTATAACGCTAAAAACAGGGTTTTGATACCGATGATGGGCACACCATAGATAACCCATCGTGTAGCTTAACAACAAAAATATTAGCGTAATTTTGTAAGGAAATAATAATCAATTTTTTTTATCTTACACCGAATTTATTAATTTTTATGATTTCCGATTTTCTAAGGGTTAAATCACTGGTTTCCTACCCCTGGCGGTACACCAGAACCTTCGAAAAACAATAAAAATGGAAATAAGTCACACGTCTAAAATTGGAGAGCAATCTCGGTGAGTTACCAACGTATTTCACTAGCCAGCATTGAACGTTTATATATGATCGACTCATTGACTACCCTTGAATTGTTTCTTTTGATTGATTGATTTTTTTAACATAAACCTCTCTAGTCCAAATGACTGACTGTGTTACCCGATATATATATACAGAAACTAGAAATCATTGTAATATAGAAATATATGGATTTTGTATGAATGTTGCTACTTAGCTGGAGATTCCCAAGTTATGTATTAAAGTGATGTTCGAAAATATTATCCGTTATTAAAGAAATACTTTTATGATGAAGTATTTTCCTTGTTCTGGGTGTAATCCTTATAAAGTCAAACAAATAAAGGACACAAAATCTTACCTGTCCTTATAGGTATGTAAGTCAGTGTCCTACTTTATAATCCTTATAAAGTCAAACAAATAAAGGACCACAGAAATCTTACCTGTCCTTATAGTTATGTAAGTCAGTGTCCTACTTGCAACTTTATTCCTGATGACTGCGTTGAAGTGCGCCTCCGAAACATGTAGAACCTTTTTTGTTTTTCCAATGGGGGAGGGGTGCCCCGTTTTTAATAAATCAAATGTGTTGTGCAATAAGTCAACATTGTGTTTGTTTGTTATAAATTTTGCGCAAAGCTACACGAGGGCTATCTGCGCTAGCCGTCTCTAATTTAGCAGCTAGCCATCACCACCCACCGCCAACTCTTGGGCTACTCGTTTACCAACGAATAATGAGATTGACCGTCACATTATAACGTCCCCACGGCTAAAATGGCGAGCATGTTTGGTGTAACGGGGATTCGAACCCGCAGATTGCGAGTCGAGCGTCCTAACCATCTGGCCATGCCGGGCCTTCAACATTGTGTGTGCGTTTTATCAATTTTTTATATTTTGTTTGTTTATAGTTAAGCACAATTAGTTTTCTGTGCTCTGTCCACCGCTGGTATCGAAACCCTGTTTTTAGCGTTATAAGCAGAGCCACTAGGGGACATACTAATTTGAACCTCTTTTTATCACGTTTATATGTAATCACATTAAAAGTTGTGACTGCACTGGTTTTTTCTTTGTTTTACCCCCTGAATAATAATTCAAGCATTTTTTTCATTCGACGGACACGAAATATTACCTGTCCTTTATTATAAACCACTTAGGGTTTTTTAGGCAAAGCGCCACCTAGTGAGGAGTAAGTGCACCAACAGCTATACATGATTTCTAAGGCGAACTAAACCTTAAAACGCACACGTAAACCTGAAGTTACTATTGTACGAGCAGTATGACACTGTACGTCGAAAGAACTGGACCACACCCGTTAAACAACAACAACAAAAAAATTGAATAATAATTCTTTAAATTATTAGAAACACGATATCGCGGTTGTTTATGTACCTCTGACGCCCTACAAGCCCCCTCTAGTAGCTGGACGAGGGGGTTTTGAAAAGCTAAAATTCGGAGCTCGATCCCTGCGGCTCGCACAGCACAGATAGCCCATTGTGGTAGCTGTGCACTTAAGTGCAACCAAACAAAGGTTACTCAACGCACGCTAACTATTTTCGATGAAGCGACTAAAGCCTCCCAGTGGCACAGCGGTATGTCTGCTGACTTGCATCGCTAGAAACCGGGTTAAGATACCCGTGGTGGGCAGAGCACAGAAAGCCCGTTGTGTAGGCTTTGTGCTTAATTCCAAACGAACAAACGAAGCAACTAAAAATTCAAGCATCCGGAACTCACGAAATTAATGACTCGTACTTTAATGTTTCTGTCGTCACTCCAAATAATAATAGGCAATAAATTATTTGATGTTGCCCACTTTTGACACTCCCACCTAAACCTGTTTATCATATAATAAATATTGTCCCTGCACAACAGACTTCAGAAGTTGTAGCCTCGTTAACTAGCTTGGGGTGTATAAAAAACAACACGTGTACCAATATGAATTGGCCTTTTATGCATACAAATTAATCTTATACGCCAATGTCTCAGCTGTAAACTTGAGGACTTACAATGCTGTGTAGCTGTGTAATTTACGTTTAAAGCGAATCAAACATACTAAAAACTACAATATTGTGAGAAGGCAGTAATGTGATAGTTTGAGTTAATATTGTGAGAGACAGGAGGAATAGGTAGTTTGAGTCAATATTCTAAGAGAGGAGGAATCTGACAGTTTGAGTCATTATTTTGTGAGAGGGGAGGAATAGGTAGTTTGAGTCAATATTCTAAGAGAGAGGAGGAATCTGATAGTTTGAGTCATTATTTTGTGAGAGGGGAGGAATCTGATAGTTTGGGTCATTATTTTGTAAGAGAGGATGAATCTGATAGTTTGAGTCAATATTATGAGAGGGGAGGAATCTGATAGTTTGAGTCAATATTATGAGAGGGGAGGAATCTGATAGTTTGAGTCATTATTTTGTAAGAGAGGATGAATCAAATAGTTTGAGTCAATATTATGAGAGGGGAGGAATCTGATAGTTTGAGTCATTATTTTGTGAGAGGAGAGGAATCTGGTTGTTTGAGTCATTATTTTGTAAGAGAGGGTGAATCTGATAGTTTGAGTCAATATTATTTTGTAAGACAGGGT
>NW_013678955.1:6943-9674 GCF_000517525.1 Limulus polyphemus | reverse complement strand
TTCTGTGACTGTTGCTAACATACCATTCTCTTATAATCTCAACAATAGTTTTCTGTTACTGTTGCTAACATACCATTCTCTTATAATCTCAACAATAGTTTTCTGTTACTGTTGCTAACATACCATTCTCTTATAATCTCAACAACAGTTTTCTGTTACTGTTGCTAACATACCATTCTCTTATAATCTCAACAATAGCTTTCTGTGACTGTTGCTAACAAACCATTATCTTATAATCTCAACAATAGTTTTCTGTCACTGTTGCTAACAGACCATTCTCTTATAATCTCAACAATATTTTTCTGTCACTGTTGCTAACATACCATTCTCTTATAATCTCAACAATAGTTTTCTGTCACTGTTGCTAACATTACCATTCTCTTATAATCTCAACAATAGTTTTATGTGACTGTTGCTAACATACCATTCTCTTATAATCTCAACAATAGTTTTATGTGACTGTTGCTAACAGGCCATTCTCTCAACAGTGGTGTTCTGTACAGTTTCATACTTAATTAGCTTTGGACTTTTCCAAACAGTACTAAACGTAATGGTTTGAAGATACGGTATTTTAATAAATAACACGGTCCTGACAAATATAGAAATTATAATAGACAAGATTGTAGGCTTTAAGAATAATGCACCAAAGTATACACACCGGAATAGGCTCTTTCCAAGATGCTGTAATAATTGAAGGCCGAATTATGGCTATTGGTAGCCCTTTAGCGTCATCTACCAACACATTTTCAGCCAGAGCCTTGGTATAATGATAATTAGACGGTCTTCCTTGCAGTAGAGGTGTGAGTACAGAGTCAAGTAAGCTTTCCGACATCCATCTAAGAAGAAGAGTCAAACGGAAACCAAAACAGTAATATCGAATAACTGTTGTAAGGAAAGGGGATTCACTTTATACTATAAATAAAAGTCCAGATAAACCGTCGTCTGTTATACGAGATATTGCGCGAGCATTTCGTTCCAATTTAGAAAACACGCAGGGTGACATCTGTGTTTTCATTTACATTAGGTTTCAGTTCACGAATAATTAAAGCTTTTTTTTTAATTTTTCTCCTATTAACGTTGTTCTCGTTACTTAATGAATTTAAAACAAAATACAAAATCACACAGAGAGCTGCGTCATAGGACTCTTATTTAAATACCAATTAATATAATGTTTATGGACGTGATACCGAACAAGTATTAACATAAGCAATTAACAAGCGAAGGTGTCTATTTTATGATTTATACCATATGCGTAGGCGGGTGTGTGTGCAGGGGGTGAGGGTGCGACATGCATCCCCTTGAATTGCACCTGTATATGTATCAAACACATTTAAAAGGTGTCAAAACAACCTCAGACCCTATTAAAATACTCCATATTCTGTGAAAATTATAAAATATTCACAGGGGCATGCCCCCTTGCTCCCCTACCCTAGTATGGCTTTATCACTCATTTCCATTTCCCTCCAAAATGGCCACCCCTTTATAGATTTGCTCTTACATTATGTACGTTATGTATATATATATGAATTTCAAGTGAATTTGGTATTTTCCACAAAAGGATGCTTATTAATTATAAAATACCTCACTTGTTTATACGATTCTGAATAGAAGAAATTTTATTTATTTTTGATAACAATGGTGTCTGTGAACTCCTAAATGGGGGAAGTACGGTTGTCATCAAAGAACGATATGTGTGTTTGTACATGAGTGTATATTGTGCTTCAGATGGTGTCTGTGAACACTGAAAGGGGGAAGTACGGTTGTCATCAAAGAACGATATGTGTATTTGTACATGAATGTAAATTGTGCTTCAGATGAATCTAGGCTGTGACAGCACTTTAATCATTATTGAGAAACCAGCCAACTCAGCGGTTGTAAGTGGTATATACATAAGTCGGTAATTCGTGGGTTAACCCTATATGAGTCTATGTGAACTCCTAACTTGTTGTTGGGTCCATGACTTTGTTAGTTATAGGATTCCTTGTAAAATATGAGTCACGCAGAAAAGTAAATAAAAACACCATCAACATTTCAATTGATTCCGTAAATTACTCCTGTGCGCCCTCTATATTTGTTAAATAAAAACTTGATTAATTTCACTCAATAATTTGATTCATCATTTAGACCATAAACATGCTTAATATTATCCAATGTGTGGACCCTATTGGGATAAAATAACAAGTCGTTTAATTGAGGGTTGAAAAGCTTTGTTTTACAAAAGTGTTCAGTTTATTGAGATTCTAGAATTGTGATATACGTGTTTACGTATAAATAGCTTAAAAACGAAATTGTTTGCTGCAAGACAATACACGTATGTAAGAATAAAATGAGGGACGTTTATAGAAATCTATAAAGGGAACACTATTTTTGGACGGAAACGGACGTTAGTGATAAGGCTATACTGGAGAGTCCGGGGTCCATATCCCGTCGGAAACATTTTATAATTTTTCACTGCAAATGGTGCTTTTTGATGACATCTGAGGCTGTTTTTTTACACCTGTTAAATATACCGTATTGTTCGGTGTATAAGACGCACTTTTTTACCCCAAATATATCACCCTCGGGACTTTTACGGCTGTAAATAAAACGAAGAAAGAACGCAGCTTCTCGAACAAGAAAATTTAAAACTAAGAATGAAACTATATATATATATATATATATGGATCATGGAAACAAAATAATAAATTCATGGTTCGATTCCCCGCCTTGGATTTGTTTGTTTGTTTGTTTG
>NW_013678955.1:4690-5943 GCF_000517525.1 Limulus polyphemus | reverse complement strand
ATTTTGATGTTTTGAGCTCTTTTGTATTTAGAACAATATTACTAATTTTTAAAGTATCAAATTGAATTTTTGTTCAATAAAAATCTTTCAAATGCGACTGTAGCTTTTTTTCCCCCAAAATTTTGTCTTTAACATAAGGGTGCGTCTTATATTCCGAAAAATACGGTACATATATAGGTGCATCTTAGGATCGCTCCTTCCCTTCTTGCACACCGCATGGAAATACACCTCTTTATATTGTTGCTACCCCACAGAGTACTAAGCTTCATATCAATAATGTACAGCATACTGGAAAAAAAAATACTCACTCAGTGGCTTCGATGATTCTGTTGGGAGAAATTGATTCTGTGTATACGACCTCGTCTATCTGTTGTAGGTTACAGTTAGAGTACGCCGAAGACACGTGTATTAAGGCCTAGTCAAACAAGTAGACACGTGTATTAAGGGCCTAGTCAAACAAAATTAAAAAGAGTATCTTACGTAAACGAGGAACTGATTAAACAAGTGATGTGTGTGTATATATATATAGAGAGAGCGGGGTTGATTACGTCATATCAAAACAATTTTGGAACCTCATCTGGTCATGCTCTGTCTAACAACTGTGCATCTTGATAATATCCCTGCAGCGTAATTTCTAAAGTCTCCGTCATAAGGTTCACGATTTAAAGCAAATCCTTCTTCCATTGAGCAGTTGTCACGTGACTTGTTGATTTGGATAATCAAAATCGTTTTAATATAAGGAACTAAAATTTGTACATATACATATATATATATATATATATATTGTACTTAATGCTTCGTGATTGGATTAACACAGATATATATGACTTATCTCGTTCTTCACATAATGGTTTATTCATAACGAATTAAGATTTTGAATCAAAACTACAGAATTTTTGTTACCAAACAATAAGAACAGAAGTAAGTGACACATTTAAGACGTGACACATTTAAGACATATTTGAAAAGTGTAATCACATTTTTATAGGTTGTTTTACAACTGACAAAGCTATGTTATTTATTTTCATGGTGTAAAATGTGACATACAAAATGTGATTGGTAATATTTTAAATTAAGTAGTTTCGACCAGTCGAATTTGGACATCTACAAAAATAGAAGTAGTTTCGACCAGTCGAATTTGGACATCTACAAAAATAGAAGTAGTTTTGACCAGTCGAATTTGGACATCTACAAAAATAGAAGTAGTTTCGACCAGTCGAATTTGGACATCTACAAAAATAGAAGTAGTTTCG
>NW_013678955.1:0-4203 GCF_000517525.1 Limulus polyphemus | reverse complement strand
CGACCAGTCGAATTTGGACATCTACAAAAATAGAAGTAGTTTCGACCAGTCGAATTTGGACATCTACAAAAATAGATCACGTTATAGCATTTCCAGTTTGTTTGTTTCCCGTATCGTAAAGTCGAATTAAAATATATTTCAGTTATTAATATTAACTTCCGATCTGAAAATTTTAATTAGTGCTTGTTTTATTGTTATGCGCAAAATTAAACAAGGAGCCATCTTCGCTGTATCCCCCGCGCGGAATCGAGTCCCGAATTTTAACGTGATAAAAATAAGGCCATGAGGAATGTGTATCTTATTTTAAGAATAGAAAATATTATTACGTGATACCCAGTAAATTCATTGGTTGCTATGGTGACTCAACCTGCTCAACCTCACAACACAATGTTGCAGGTGTTACAGTGATTTCTGGTGTAGATGAAAGGGGGAAGAGCAATGGTGTGATACAATTATATTAAGTTCTCTTTCGCCCCCCAGTGGCACAGCGGTATGTTTGCGGATTTACAACACTAGAAACCGGGTTTCGATACCCGTGGTGGGCAGAGCTCATACAGCCCATTGTGTAGCTTTGTGCTTAACTATAAAACAACAAGCTCTTTTTCTCTTCGCCCCCAGGTGACTCTTCAGCCGAACAAAGTAGTGGTCGGAACACTATACCAACTGGCTTGAAGAGCTCTGGATTGAGGGAAACGCGTCGTCGTCAGTTTATATGACGAATATAAAGTGAATCTAAAGTACTGTATCGTAGACAAATACAATGGTGCATATACAAATATCTGACACCTAAGTAACAGCTACAAAACAAGTATATTCTCAGTATAAAGCCAACGGTTTTAAAATTATGTAGTGTTAGTCACCTGTCAATATTTTTATAGGGTTTGTTTTAGATATATGCGCACAGCTGCATGACAGTTATCTACACTGCGCATTCCTAATCTTGAAATAATAGACGAAAGAGAAGACAGCTAGTTAATAGCACACTTCGCCACCTCTTGGGTTACTCTAATCAAATAGTGGAGTTTGACTGTCATTCTTATGACGCACCCGACCCAAAGATTCGGAGCGTTATTTTTTGCGGTAACGGACAGGATACGAACCATAGATCCTCGGTTTTACAGTCTGCCAGACTATCCACTAAGCCACAATAGGTTAATCTTTTATGGAATTTATTGGTTTCAGAAAAAACAATCTATATTTAATAGGGTTAAACTGCTACATTGAAACAAAATCTTGTCTAAAAAAAGTATTTTGTTTAATCCGCTAGATGGCTTTAGGATAAGACCAAATATTCGTTGGAAACTCACCGATAAGTGCTTCATTTTATGACATAATTCCAAAACTCTCTTTGTTCCAACGACATTGATATTAACAGATACCCTGAAATAAAAAAGACCCCTAAGATTATCTAGACTTTTGTTGCATATACACTAACAAAGAAATAAAACAACATGAGAAACATTTATCACTTGAGTGTTTACTTGTTTGTCTGTAGTTAAGCAGAAAGCTACACAAAGGGCTATCTGTGCTCTGCTCACCATGGGTATCGAGACCCGGTTTCTAGCGTTGTAAGTTCGTAGACATTACTTTAGTGACTTCGGTATTTGAAATAAATCTGCGAGATACAATTGTCTATAACACTGGTAACAATATAATATTGTCTATAACACTGGTAACAATATAATATTGTCTATAACACTGGTAACAATACAATATTGTCTATAACACTGGTAACAATACAATATTGTCTATAACACTGGTAACAATATAATATTGTCTATAACACTGGTAACAATATAATATTGTCTATAACACTGGTAACAATATAATATTGTCCATAACACTGGTAACAATATAACATTGTCTATAACACTGGTAATAATACAATATTGTCTATAACACTGGTAACAATATAATATTGTCTATAACACTGGTAACAATACAATATTGTCTATAACACTGGTAACAATATAATATTGTCTATAACACTGGTAACAATATAATATTGTCTATAACACTGGTAACAATATAATATTGTCTATAACACTGGTAACAATACAATATTGTCTATAACACTGGTAACAATATAATATTGTCTATAACACTGGTAACAATACAATATTGTCTATAACACTGGTAACAATACAATATTGTCTATAACACTGGTAACAATATAATATTGTCTATAACACTGGTAACAATATAATATTGTCTATAACACTGGTAACAATACAATATTGTCTATAACACTGGTAACAATATAATACTGTCTATAACACTGGTAACAATACAATATTGTCTATAACACTGGTAACAATATAATATTGTCTATAACACTGGTAACAATATAATATTGTCTATAACACTGGTAACAATATAATATTGTCTATAACACTTGTAACAATATAATATTATCTATAACACTGGTAACAATATAATATTGTCTATAACACTGGTACCAATATAATATTGTCTATAACACTGGTAACAATATAATATTGTCCATAACACTGGTAACAATATAATATTGTCTATAACACTGGTAACAATATAATATTGTCTATAACACTGGTAACAATACAATATTGTCTATAACACTGGTAACAATATAATATTGTCTATAACACTGGTAACAATATAATACTTGTATTACAGCGACGGTCAGTCTCACTATTCGTTGGTAAAAGACTAGCTCAAGAGTGGGCGGTGGGTGGTATTGACTATCACTGATAAATTAGGAAAGACTAGCGCAGATAGCCCTCGTGTAGCTTTGCGCGAATTTCAAAACAAACCAATTCAATATCCTATTTTGAGTTGTTGTTTTTTTTTGTAGTTTACTCCAAGTCACAGCATAAACAGACTGGAAAGTACCACCTCACAGTGTGATCGATAAAAATACTATTACTCCATATGGTGGATATGACTGTGTAAGAGCTACCTTAAATAATTTAAAGACAATATTAATGCTAAGAGTTTCACTGTGACATCACACGGCCGTCTTGTCTGTGGCTTCTCCGCCTCTACATTCGAACCTTTATGGTTCTTGGTCATCTGTAGGAAGTTTTAGTATTTAAAGCCAGGCTCTCTCCTGTTATATATGGATCTCCACTGGGTACAAATCCATAATGTTATACATGGATCTCCACTGGGTACAAATCCATAATGTTATACATGGATCTCCACTGGGTACAAATCCATAATGTTATATATGGATCTCCACTGGGTACAAATCCATAATGTTATATGTGGATCTCCACTGGGTAGCAGTCCATAATGTTATATATGGATCTACACTGGGTACCAGTCCATAAAGTTATATATGAAACAAATATATAATAAAAATAATACTAAATAATGATGTTAAAATAACTAACTAATATAAATAACGAAACTTAATCTAGGTTACACCATAGAAGTTATATGATAAGCTCCTGTACTTACAATGCTAAAATCCAGGGTTCAATTCCCACAGAACGCAAATATTCCATTGTGTAATTTTGCGTTAAAATTAGCCTTGGTAATGACCGAAAAGCCTCTTCGGCAGTGAATATGGTAGACATAGTGTGGCTGGTACATTTTTATACTTTCTTCTTTACTTTAACTCTTAAGTTCTCAGAAGATGAAACTACAGTTGTCAGCTGTTCGTGATTGGAGGATTTAATATATGAGAAATCACATGTTTTTAAACTTCCCGTACGAAGAGGTGAGGAAATCTTGAGCGCTAAACTTAGCTCAGATTATTCTGGAGTTAAAAATTTACAGAAGTTTGTGTAGTTTAAAAATGACATCAATGTATTAAACACGCTTCCTGACTTCATTATAAACCGATAGCAACTGAGTTGGTCTCATCAAAGGTTTATTATTATAAATTACCGTCTTGATTAGATTTTAAATGTGATATGCTACCACTACTTTACATATACATGCATACTGTCGAAATTAATAATAACAATTTAAACCGATTAAATACGATGGAATATTTTTATTGTCTTGAAAATTGTTCTTTGTTTATTCGGAATTAAGCACAAAGCTACTTAATGAGCTATTCTCTGCCCACCACGGGTATCGAAACCCGATTTCTAGCCTAGTAAGTCCGTAGACATACCGCTGTGCCACTGGGGGCATTTTTTTTGAATGCATCTCAGAACAGTAGCAAGTTTGACTTTAATCTAGACGCGATAGAAAATAACATTTTATTTATTT
>NW_013678954.1:0-8187 GCF_000517525.1 Limulus polyphemus | reverse complement strand
TTTGTTGTCTCATTAGTTTAAACCCATCTCTTATCCTTTGTTGTCTCACTAGTTTTAAACCCATCTCTTATCTTTGTTGTCTCACTAGTTTTAAATCTATTTTTAATTTCGTCGTTAAAGCAGGGTTAGAAATAAACCTATATTTATTGTTTCGTTAAGCAAGAACACTAACAAATATAATTAATTAAACCCGTCGGTTAGAGCAACAAGCAGTGAACTACAACATACAAGTAAGGAAAAAACCAAGTGACAATCAGAACGAAACGTTTTAGATTAACTTATCACTTGGAACGAGCGTAGAGGAGTCGTCTTTACACGCTTTAACAAATCACAGATGTATAGAGAGCTTAATTATCCTCAGACACAACCTCTGCTGACGTGTATCCTCTCTTGTCTGAAGTAAAGCAGACAGTTCCCAACTAGAAGTTCCTGGTTCTCCTTCTTGGTGGCGCTGTAGAAACATTTAACGAAAGAAACAACTCCGCCTCATTACCCATGGCTTATTTTAAATATCGTTAATAACAAAGAAACAGACTATATAATGTTAATGTCAATTTCATGCTGCAATTTAAAGACATATGTATACATTTTTTTGGCTGAGAAAAAACAGAATTGCTAAATATTTCATGGCAGGGATTTCTAGTTAAAATGTTTGCTTTTTCTTGTTGTCTTTCAGCACAATTTTGTTTTCTTGTTCTGCCTAATGAGTAGAAGTAATAATCCGCAATTAAAAAGTAACTCAATCATCTAAAGGTTACCTCAACTGGAACTACATACGAGGTCACTGACCAGCTCTAAGTAGAATAAGAGAGTCAGAGCTAACGATAAACGTTATATGAAATATGAGGGGGTCGAATAATATATATGGTGCTTGATATGTATTTAAAAGTAATAAGAACTTTTGAAAATGACCTCTTCACGCCAAAAGGAAGAGACGCTACGCAGATAGTGGGATGTTGTTAACCATAGAGCTTTGTATATGTAGTTACACACCAGAACCTGTGATTTAGATGAACGATTGGTGTTCCACACGCTAGACAAAGACCCCATTTTCGTGATTAATCACCAAAAACATTTTATTAATGATCAGTCGAAGTGAAACGACGTCTTTCTTTAACAGACAAAGATGATTCGCCTCAAAATAGTTCTTAATATGAACTCTTTTTTTTTTACGTGCAATAAGAGTTTCAGTTGTTCGGTTCCTTGTGTTTCTTGGAAAGTAACAACTAAAAACGACCTAGTTAAAATATGTATCTATCAAACTTGGTTGCTCTGTTACTGACTGTCTATCACACTAGGGTTCCTAAATTTCCGAAGCCATTTGTATTTTCAAGTTACACTCTGATCAACCGTTACAAGAATACTTATCATTTTGTAAAAATGTTGTTCTCATATATATATATATATATTTGCATTTAGAATGTAAAATCAGTTCCAAGTAACCACAGCCATAAACTAGTAACACTTTGGATGTTTGATTATTAATGTTCCTCAATAAACCACGGTTATGTTACAAGTGCACTTGTCTACAGTGGCCAGGGTTGTGTTACAAGTGTTCTTGTTTACAGTGGCCAGGGTTGTGTTACAAGTGTTCTTGTCTACAGTGGCCAGGGTTGTGTTACAAGTGCTCTTGTCTACAGTGACCAGGGTTGTGTTACAAGTGTTCTTGTCTACAGTGGCCAGGCTTGTGTTACAAGTGTTCTTGTCTACAGTGGCCAGGGTTGTGTTACAAGTGTTCTTGTTTACAGTGGCCAGGGTTGTGTTACAAGTGTTCTTGTCTACAGTGGCCAGGGTTGTGTTACGAGTGTCTTTGTCTACAGTGGCCCGGGTTATTGTACAAGTATTCTTGTCTACAGTGGCCAGGGTTGTGTTACAAGTGTTCTTGTCTACAGTGGCCAGGGTTGTGTTACAAGTGTTCTTGTCTACAGTGGCCATGGTTGTGTTACAAGTGTTCTTGTCTACAATGGCCAGGGTTGTGTCACAAGTGCTCTTGTCTACAGTGGCCAGGGTTGTGTTACAAGTGCTCTTGTATACTGTGGCCAGGGTAGTGTCACAAGTGCTCTTGTCTACAGTAGCCAGGGTTGTGTTACAAGTGTTTTTGTCTACAGTGGCCAGGGTTGTGTTACAAGTGTTCATTTTTACAGTGGCCAGGGTTGTGTTACAAGTGTTCTTGTTTACAATGGCCAGGGTGTCTTTTCGAAATTGAAGCTCAAGATGGTGCTTTTTTTGGAGGGGGCATTCATTAATTTCAAGAATCAGGAGAAGAAAAGACAAGAATTGATAATATATGTTTTTTTGTGGTTTTAGTTACATCAACTTTTTCTACAAGTTTTATTATTTGTTCGTCAAAATAGGTGTTATATTTTTTGGAAAGTACAATGAACTGCGTTAGTTTTAATCGCGTACTAAAACTATGGGTGTCTCGTATCCTTAACCCTAAAAACATAAAACTATGGGTATCTCGTATCCTCAACCCTAAAAACATAAAACAATGGGCATATCATATTCTTAACCCTAAAAACATAAGACAATGAGTATCTCGTATCCTTAACCCTAAAAACATAAAACAATGGGCATATCATATTCTTAACCCTAAAAACATAAAAACATGAGTATCTCGTATCCTCAACCCTAAAAACATAAAACAATGGGCATATCATATTCTTAACCCTAAAAACATAAAACAATGAGTATCTCGTATCCTTAACCCTAAAAACATAAAACAATGGGCATATCATATTCTTAACCCTAAAAACATAAGACAATGAGTATCTCGTATCCTTAACCCTAAAAACATAAAACAATGGGCATATCATATTCTTAACCCTAAAAACATAAAACACTATGTATCTCGTATCCTTAACTCTAGAAACAGTACATATTAGTGACGTAACATTGTATTAACATATTTTACTTAGGTATCGTGCTCCGTGTTTTTTAATTGAGTTATAAAACGCTCCTACATTTAGTTTACGAGTTAACTGTGTACTATTTTATTCAGTAGTAAGATAGATGTGGTTGGAACCGATCGCTATAAGAATGAAACATGTTACATATTGTCTACTAAAGGAATCGGATTCGGTTTAGCTATGTAGAATTGATTTAGATAGTTTGGAGTTGCCAGGCAGGCTGCACCGTTTCCTTGCTTCTATTAAATTTTTGATTGATGATAGTGGTTAGGACAGAAATTGCTTCAGGAATCTCAAACCCGTGGAAGGAAATTCCGTAAAGATAACAAGTACCTCGGGAGTTGAAATGGATTTATATCACTCCAGAAATCGCAGCAACAAGTGATATTTCTAACCAAATCCACGAGCACGTGCTGTTACTAAAGCAAAGGCGTGCTTGCAAATATATTTTAGAATTATATATATATATATACTTTTAAAACAACAAAAAGAAACTGAAATCCATTACATCATTTTCAGCTAAATGTCGAAATTACTTGCTCGGGATCGTTGGCATGTTCAGTGTAGGCTAAGGTCATAATTATATGACTCAGTGGGCTGTATGAATTAGACATTCCTTAAGGTATTATTATTAGCATTAAATTATTCAATCATTATGCATATTATTTGTATTCATTTGCCTTTTTATGTTTCATTTCTTTAAAAAATATATACTAATCATCTCAATAAGACATGGAGATAAACGTTATGGTGTATGCCTTATAAGGATTACTGACGAAAACGTCGAGAGCAGCATGTATGAGCTGCTGGTGAATCAGTGCGTTTTAATTATAATAACTTTTCCTTCTATGAAAAAGTATACTCGTACTTAGATCGGTATGTTAGATTATCTACTAGGCTCGTTTTTATTTATGTTCTAAGAAGGCTGGTTTCTTTGATTAGAAGCTATTGATAATTTGTCTTTCATCAAACACAATCCACAAACAGAAAGTAAAATACTGAAACTTAAGATGAAGTACAAGGTAACTATCACAGGTTTCCTCTGCTTATCTTAAACATTGAAATCTGTAAAAACAAATATTTCGATCTTATCTCCAATAAAAAAATCACTTAACGAGTAAATATTCTTCAATATATCTATATATATTAGTTTTTTTCGGCTGAAAAAATTTAATTTTTATAGCACAGCCTACATTAAACTAAGTTCAAAATTCAACATTTTTATAACAGCCTTCGAATTACGTATAC
The DNA here is from genome assembly GCF_000517525.1 of Limulus polyphemus. Taxonomy (NCBI): domain Eukaryota; kingdom Metazoa; phylum Arthropoda; class Merostomata; order Xiphosura; family Limulidae; genus Limulus; species Limulus polyphemus. The sequence continues at coordinate 4,030 of NW_013678954.1, read as the reverse complement.
ATCGTTCGTCCAGGAATAGTTCGTTAGACTATAGTTTTAAAACAAATAATTCGTTACGGCTATATTTAACTTAATTCTGTGTTTTTATCTCGTTGTGTGTGATAAGACGGTGCTAAAACTAACGAGATAAAAACACAAAACTAGAACAAGACGGTGCTACAACTATCACACACAACGAGATAAAAACACAAAAACTAGAACGTGTGTGATAGTTTTATCACCGTCTTGTTCTAGTTTTTGTGTTTTCATCTCGTAATGCGAAAGATGCTAACTGTATATCTGATGTGAAAAAAAAATATTGAGGACGTGATACTGAGAGGTGAGAATGGAACCATGAATCTGTGGTGTATAAACATGTGCTCGGAGTTGTCGCTCTGTCTTATAGTATGCGCGGAAAAGTGAATAAGGTTGGTTTATTCTTTTGACAACATCATTAAGCCTCGTTGATATATGTGTATACTTGTATTACAATAAACTAATGTAGTTACGATATTCTTCATGTTCCCGCCATTTATCTGGAGAATAATATATCGGGAAGTATGTGTTAATACGATTCTTCCTAAGTAATTTGAGTGTTCCTGTTTGTACACGTCCGAGTGTCGATGACTGAATACGGCACCAAGATCGTAATGTCTTGTATCATAGGAATTTTCGAATAGATATAAGACCTAGAATTACATTCGCCATCTATCGGAATGAATCCAGAAGTAATAGTATATCCACCATTTTGGGTCGGGCGTGACCTAGTAGTTAACGTGCCCGGACTGTGAACCTGAGAATCCATGCATGATTCGCGACCCGCAAAAACGCGCTCCACACTTTAGCCTCGTGGATGCGCTATAAGAGTGACTGTCAAATCCCTCCACCCCCACCCCGTTGAGCGGTAATTGCTGTTGAGTAGCTGTCTTCTCACGTGTGAGTCTATTACTTGAAAATTAGGGGACTATGCGGCAGGTAGCCCTTCTGGAGCTTCGCGCGACATTCTGAGATAACCACACGTCTTTTGTAAGTCAGTTTTCTCTCACTAGACATTCGGAAAACTCTAAATCACACTGCGCGAAATTCTGTGATAGCGAACGACAGAAAGTTTGTTTTTAGGAATTTCACCCAAAGCTACTCGAGGGATATCTGCGCTAGCTATTCCTAATTTTGAAGTGATAGACTAGAGGGAAGGTGGTCAACATCAACCACCGCCAACTTTTGGTCTACTCTTTACCAACAAATAGTGGGATTTACCGTCACATTATAGCGCCTAAGCCATCCAACTCCCGGAAACTTGTACTGATCGGATCGCTTAAGCTCATGGTAACTTTGTACAGCGAAACTTTGACTGTTTAACCCTAAATTCGCTATTCATACAACAGTATTCCGTGAAAAGTGTTTATCAAATATTTTTGTTTGTTTTTTGTTTGTTTGTTTTAATTATGCACAAAGCTACACAAGTGCTATCTGTGCTCTGCCCACCACGGGTATCGAAACCCGGTTTCTAGCGTTGTAAGTCCGCAGACATACCGCTGTGTCACTGGGGGGCTCAAATATTTTTATAACTTCGTTCTTGTCATTAGCGAAGTATAATAATCATGGCTCTGACCAGATGATGAAAGTAAAATAAACTGAACGCTTTCACCCCATGTTTGATTATTGTTAAGTACAAAGAATGACACTGTTCTGTGCCGACCGCGGGTATCGAAACCCGGTTTTTAACGTCACAAGCCTTCAGACGTACCTCTGAGCCACCAATCATTTTCTTACTCCTGTAAAGATGACAAAAATATTGTGCTATTCAAAATTATTTAAATAAAGGCATAGGCAAGAGAGGCTTAAGAGTATACGTAGTCAAAACAGAATATTGAATTTTGTGAAATAATCTCTTTGTAACATTTCCTCCCAAAACCACCTCGCGCTGTAAGAAAATAGTCCTACCTCGCGCTGTAAGAAAATAGTCCTACCTCTCTCTGTAAGAAAACAGTTTTGTTTTTATTTCCCCTAGATTAAATGATGTTATTTCTTTTCTTTTTTTTTTGGAGAATCACTAACTTTATCTGTATTTGCATTAAGTCAACCAAACAACCGAGTAGGAATATTACAAGAAACCCCGACCAATAACGAATGGTTTAAAAATACATAAAATTGAGCTTGTACTACTTTCCACTAATAATATCTCGTTGCTGGGATTTCACTTTATGTTTCTCGCGCACTTATAAACAAACCTCTTAGAAAACCGTGCAGTTATTGTAGTCGCTATGGCAACGTAAAGTATTCTAGTCGCCATAGCAACGTAAAGTATCTGTAGAGCAGTGAGGGATTATCAAACTACATAACCACGGCGTTTTCTTCAAAATCCCCTAACTTTCCCTCTCGGGCGGCTGACTCAAGTACTTTGAAAAACACACACTCATAAAAAAAAGGCACATCTTTTAGGCTTGACCAAATAGCCATGTTTATCCCTAAATGGAATTTAAACTTTTCCAGTAGATGCACAGCTCTTAAACTATGTATCAGAGGTGGTGCTCGTGATATAGCCAAGGTTCACACTTCACGTTTAATCCACGTGCCCAGCGGCTTACGTATCTCTATATCAGATGTTAAAATTCGGTGACTGGTACTTTATTGTTTATTTGAGAAATTACATTACATTCTAAAATGAGTTGATATTATCCTAAAAGATACAAATTTATGTGTGTTGTACATTCTGACTGTTATTACATAATTAAATTTACAATATTTTGGTATACGGGATCTTTTCTTCAACACATTTTATGAGCAAGTGATTAATTTTTATGGTAGGAACGAGAAAACGAATCAATATATATATATTTTTTTTCCGAATCTAAACAGACCGAACTGGTACTACACAAGATAGGTTTACCGTAGTTCGTGACTACGTGTAAGACTCATGCATATAATCTAAACTGAGTAAAGCCCTTTGGTGGAAGAAATGTAAGTTGATGTGTTTTCTAAGCCTCACCACTGTTTAATATTTCTTCAATTATAACACAGCGCTTTTATTGTTCATTTGAAAAGAAGCAACTTAATCCCCGTCAACAGTATTTAGTTATTTATCCCAGTCAACAGTATTTAGTTATTTATCCCAGTCAACAGTATTTAGTTATTATTGAATAATAAAAACATATTAACTGAGCATCAGTATCAACAATATCTAGTTATTATTCAACTAACAATAAATACAAAAATAACAACGTCTGTTCTTCCTTAGTGGCAACAATGTTTAGTCATTGTATTATTTTTCCTTTCTTATTTGTTCTTTAAAACGTTTACTAAACAAACAGTTTACTCTGATGTAAAAGATGAAGATGAATTATAATGTTGGAAAGATTTAATAAAAGATCCAAATATGTTAACTAAGCACTACGCATGAAGGGATATAATAGCGAAAAGGTGAATGTGATAAACTATTAGGTTCAAAAAATAAAACGCTCGTCTAATTATAAAAAAATATCGCTTTAGTTTTTCTATTTTTAAAATTAAACAGGTTAAGAGGACGTAGCGGCTTAAAAATTGACCGTTAATTAAGAAAAGAAGTAGTGACATCAGTCCCTTTAAGGCATGAATTAATGATAAGGTTACCTAATATATTACGTTATAATCCCCGAATAAAGTACGTCGGTTAGTTAGTTGATTGATGGGGATAAACGGATCTTATCTAAGCCTTATCAACTTGCTGAATCATTGTCTTAAAGTTTATCAAATAACTTACAATCAAACCTAAATTTATTAAAGTTCGGTATGGTAGAACTTAGCAGCAAACTTAACTCTCTTAAAGTACGGTATGATAAAACTTAGCAGCAAACTTAACTTTCATAAAGTACGGTATGATAAAACTTAGCAGAATACTTAACTCTCTTAAAATACGGTATGGTAGAACTTAGCAGCAAACTTAACTCTCTTAAAGTACGGTATGATAAAACTTAGCAGCAAACTTAACTCTCTTAAAGTACGGTATGATAAAACTTAGCAGCAAACTTAACTCTCTTAAAGTACGGTATGATAAAACTTAGCAGCAAACTTA
>NW_013678953.1:5323-9014 GCF_000517525.1 Limulus polyphemus | reverse complement strand
TGTACTCCGCAGTTGCTCTTCAGCCAGTTGGATAAACTGCTCCAAGCTCTATGAGATTGATCTAGGTAAAAGTAAGTATGGTAAAGGTAAAAAGTTAGACCAGGTTGTTTACTTCACAGTTGCTCTTCAGCCAGCTGGATAAACTGCTCCAAGCTCTATGAGATTGATCTAGGTAAAAGTAAGTATGGTAAAGGTAAAAAGTTAGACCAGGTTGTTTACTTCACAGTTGCTCTTCAGCCAGCTGGATAAACTGCTCCAAGCTCTATGAGATTGATCTTGGTAAAGGTAAAAGAATAAACATTTGTGGGACTGTCTTTTAGTTCACATTTGTGAAACTCAGTGTTTGTTTATCTCAGAATACAAACGCAAACTATGCATCGCTGTAACATATACACATGTACTTGAAACTGCGTCATACAAAGTCGGAATTAACGACTTGGGACTCATTTAAAACTTCTCTTTTCATTTAGTCAACCTGCACGAACTTAAAGAAAAGAGTAAAAGAAAGAGCATTCAGAATAAACCTATACACAGAATAATCAATCATAAAGCCCATTGTGTAGCTTTGTACTTAATTATAAACAAACAAACTAACTAACTAAGTACGGAACATGATTTTTGTTTTTCTGTAACGGGGCCCTAACTGGAAACTCCACAATTCGGCTCAGCGCGAACTCAAAGCCGGAATATACTCCGATTCCAACGGTTATCATTAGGATCTAAAATACACTCGAATTATAATCTCTACTCGACAGGTTCGTGTCCTGAAAGTCAATACTTACTTGGATCTTAGTAGTTCCTGAATACACTTGTCTGACTGATATTCAGAAAAGTAAACTGTAGGAGATACAGGAATTTCTCTCAGTTTTGTTGTGGTGTAACGAATAGGGTAGTCTAATCTCCACCGTCCCTTCCTCAACATTTTTCCTAACTCTGAGAAATGATAGAATAAAATATAATGGTTTTTACCTTCATCTAATGTTGCTATGTTAAAACACTATTTATGCATAATACAGAATCCTTTTATAGATAACTTTGGGTGGCCTCATGTGGCTATAAGTTCTGTTAAAGTTTCCATAAATTTCAGTTATCTTTTAATAATGTTCTTTGGCTCCCCCTTTTATCCTGAAAACCATTTTATAATATATATATATATATATATAAGGTGTATAGGTATTTTGTGCATCACCACTGGGTATTTACATGATTTATTTTTGGGAGTATAATTACACACTTCATAAACAGAAAGTGAAAAATAAACTTTAATGAAACTTTATTCAACTTACTCCTGAAATAAACTGGCTGTAGCTTTTTCACGTAGTACATGGCCAAGTCGGAAATACGTTCTCCTCTTTTTTGAATGTGCTGAAGTTTGCTCGTAAAGAATCGAAGGGAATGATCACCTTCCAGTGGCTTTCGTAGGTGATGAAGCAATACCTGGACCTGATCTGTGTATATACAAATACGTGTAAAAGTGGATTCTGTCATCTTTTCTACACTATGTCTCTTCCGTGTGTGAAACAAGTTGAAAATATTCCAAGCCGGGCATTCAGAAATTTGTAAATGAATTTCTTCGCTCTTCTAGAGATTACAGTTTTTTAGTAACCATGTTTTGTGAAACACCATGAGTTTTTTTATAACAATCATGTGTCGTGAAACATCGTGAGTTTTTTTTTTTGTTAGCGATCATGTTTCGTTAAACACCGTGTCCTTGCGATGTGTCAACAACATAACACTAAAACACATTCAATAAGCTCATGGGTCTTTAAATATTTACAAAGCCTACAAATTAATATATTTAATAATGGAAATATAACTAAATATGTATTATTGCTGAATTGAGAAGCTGTTGGACATTTTGCTGAGAAAAACAAAGCTGCTGTCTACGAATATACATTACACTCAACAAAGAAGATAGCTGTACTGTTACATTAATCACTGATATCGCTCGTCTGAAGAGGCTTTTCTATTTTTCGGTTCATGTTTAGTACTAGTCCAGGGTCCTAGATCAAATAGAAAGCAAATGTTCATAGTTTACATTGTTTTTATGCACGTGGTGTTATTGTTTATAAGTAAGTGGTAAGACCGAATTGCGTTTTTTCGACTGACATAAATAATTATGTGATCTTACTCGTAGAATAAAATGGTTGGCAAAAATGATGATGTGATCTTACTCGCAGAATAAAATGGTTGGCAAAAATGATGATGTGATCTTACTCGCAGAATAAAATGGTTGGCAAAAATGATGATGTGATCTTACTCGCAGAATAAAATGGTTGGCAAAAATGATGATGTGATCTTACTCGCAGAATAAAATGGTTGGCAAAAATGATGATGTGATCTTACTCGCAGAATAAAATGGTTGGCAAAAATGATGATGTGATCTTACTCGCAGAATAAAACGGTTGACAAAAATAATGATCTTAAATGTGATCTTACTCGCAGAATAAAATGGTTGGCAAAAATGATTTTGCTCACTCGGCAGATTTTGCGGAGTATATGGCTAAGGTTTATTTTTTCTTACCCACGAGAAATATCACAGGGATAGTTATAGTGTGTGGGTGTATATAGATATGTGCAACTCTATAAAGTTGCTCATTTGTTTCCTTGATTCGTAATTCATACAAGCAGGCTCTATCTAGGTAGTATCACAATGTTATTAAAAGTTGTTTTTCAGTATTAACTGACGTATACAACACCACCACCACCATAGATAATCTTTCGATATCCACCTTGATATAAAGATTGAAGCAAAAGACTTGCTAGTAAATTGACAAACAATCAGAAGAAGAGAGACCGATGTTCTGTCGACACGTATAGTTTGTTCCCCCAAAATAAAACACTTCATTATGTTTATAAATAGTTGCTTGTCAATTTACCATTACATTAGCATAACGTGCTTCCACGCACAAGATACTTGCTAGTTTATTTCACTAAAGCACCAACTATCGTTTAAATTATATAAATCATCTCCAAAACGAATTAACAAAATTACATGATGTTATACTTATTTCAATGAACATGAAGATAAAATAACCAATTGAAATAAAAAACACAGAAGCTATACGTAAAAATAAAAGCTACGTTATAATAGTGATGATTTCAATAGAGAGCAGAATCAATTTGATTATAGATGCAAACTTTACCGCCAACTAAGCGTATCCCAAAAATGCCATCAAGGTTGATCCTCGACAGAGATTCTTCCATGAAATCCAGTGTCTTTTCTATCGCGATTAATGTGTTTCTAAGTTGTGCTTCTGTCTTCTGCTGTTCTATGTTTCTCAATCTCCAGTCTGTGTGCTCCGTAGCTCTCAACAGGACGGCGGTGAAAGTAATAGCTAAGTATGCCACGATATGTATAGTGGTTGATGTTAACCCTAAAAATGCCATAATGTTGATCCTTTGGTCTTCTTTTCAACTGCTTGAACAAAATATAAAATGTATCATGTATTTTGTTACGTAACTACCTGAATACTGGTATTAATTTTTTTTAACGAATGGCATTAAAACAGAAACGATCTGTATTTTTTAACTACTATATACCATACTTTCAGCAACGACTGTATTTTTAACTACTATATACCATACTTTCAGCAACGACTGTATTTTTTAACTACTATATACCATACTTTCAGCAACGACTGTATTTTTTAACTACTATATACCATACTTTCAGCAACGATCTGTATTT
>NW_013678953.1:0-4497 GCF_000517525.1 Limulus polyphemus | reverse complement strand
ATCGATTCCGTACTTTATTCTACAAACTATTTTTATTTTCCTCCGTTTGACCGTTTGCAAAATATACAGTTGTTTCATTCTGTCTGTTCTTTTAAAGTTACAGTAGTCTCCTCTATCCTACCTGTTCTCTTAAAAAACATTAATCTTTCAAAAACGTAATAAGCTGATTTTTATTTGACTTACCCAGTTGCTGCTTCAGCACTCAAGACACTATCAAAAACAAACAGTTGAGGACTATACGCAGGAAAGGTAGTACACAGTTTGAATGTGTAGAAAGTGATAGATATTACACAACGTTATTGTAAACCAAACACTTGTTGTCGTTAGATCTTTATCGTAATTTAGACAGGAAGGGCGTTTTTTTAAACTCCAATGCAAACGTTGTTAGAAAACACGTACAATAGAAACAAACATTAGAAAGGAATTCGATTGTGTATTGAACTGAAAACGCTAACGATAATAAAGAAAATGTTGTATTTTATACCGACTTGTATACTATTCTCGTTACAAGTGGAGACAAATAATCGCCAACGAAAATCGTCAGAACCATTAAGTTTATATATACTTATATTTGTACGGGTATCTGTAAGTAACAACACGTTGTGGATAAGGTAAATGAACATAAAGAAAAGTATACAGTACAGTTACATGCAAGTAAAGGCCTTGAGTGTGATAGATAAGTCCCATAGATAATTGAGTAACATTGTCATAAAAAAAGGTTATGTTGATTGAATGTTTAGATGGAGATCGAATAATCAAATAATCAGATGCACTGTGTTAATAAAAGGCTTTAAATTACATTTTTGTTTTGGACTGGCATACAGGAGCAAAGCTTGTTCTTGCCAATTTAAATGTGCTACAACGATAAACATTTTCTTTGCAGACTTCTTTTTAATATTTGAAATGAACGTTTTTGCACATGTAAAAGGTTAAAAGATGTCAATTTAGAGTGACAAGTTTGTATGTTATTTACTATAAGCATACTAGAGATTTTAAACTCCGAGTAACAAGTCTGTATCTTATTTAATAGAAAATTACTAACAGTTTTAAATCCGAGAGTCCGTATGTTATTCACTCAAAGATTACAAGAGATTTTAACCCCCGAGTGACAAGTCCGTATATTATTCACTAGACAATTACTAAAGATTTTAAACTCCGAGTGACAAGTCCATATATTATTCACTAGGAGGTTACTAGAGATTTTAACCTCCGAGTGACAAGTCCATACATTATTCACTATAAAATTACTAAAGATTTTAAACTCCGAGTGACAAGTCCATATATTATTCACTAGGAGGTTACTAGAGATTTTAACCTCCGAGTGACAAGTTCGTAAATTATTCACCAGGAGATTACTAGAGATTTTAAACTCCGAGTGACAAGTTCGAAAAGTATTCACTAGGAGATTACTAGAAATTTTAACCTAGTGTGAAATGCTGCACATATGTGACATTTTGCCCAGAAAAATGTTTAGTAAAAAGGGTAGGGTCTTCCTGAATGGACATAATGAAGTTCAACCTGAACAGCTTAGGAGTCACAGCTTGGGATTTTCAGTCCTGACTTTTGCTATGAAAGAGCCACAATTCATGTCCATTGGTTATCTTGTCTGAGCTTTGACCTATTAGAAAAGTTTGTCCGCCATGATGAACGATAGAATACGAATTGCTGTTAGCAATGAGCCAAAATCTAGTAGCTTAGAAAAGACCTTGACCTGTGGGGTCCTGAGCCCATGGACAAGGAGGAGGATCCACCACAGCAGGTGAAAAATTTTGAACAAATACCAGCCATTATAATGGCTCTAGATCTGCCAGACGAAGCTTAGGAGCCTTTTACCAGTTCTGGGACCAGCAACTATTTTCTTTGTCGTCACAGCTATAAGAGTGCTGATGCCAGAATCAGTTTTGTGAAACAAAGAAAGGAAGAACGTCTGTGTTCCAGCCAACAAAAGGGTTGCAATGCCACCACGTCATGTTGTAGAGGGTACTTACCAATACTTAAAATATGTCCAAAAGATTCTTGACGATGCTTTTTTTCTTAATTTACCTATGATTTCCTGGTCATACACCGTGAAAATCGTTCAAAGCTTGTCAAATGAAACATCTTTATTAATGCACGAAGTCTCTCCCCAATATGTAGTCTTCCTCTATGTAAATTTCCAATCCACCATGTTGTCTAGAGAACCTTCTAACAGTGAAGGTGGCTTCTAGTTTTCTTTTTATGGAACTCTATGGCCACTTACTATTTGCACCAATCCATCTTCTTGTTTCATCTCTGTAGGCAGTTTTCAGCTTTCATTACCAGACCAGGTCACACAATGGTAGCTATTAGAATATATGTCAATCAACAAGTTGAAATGCCTCCAATCAATGAAGCCATTGACTCGTGCATATGTTACTTTAAGTAATGAACTTCTTATCTCAGCTGGGGCAGATGGATTATTTTCATCTTCAGGATACCATCTCATTGGTTTGTTATCAATGGTTAATTCATCACAACCTCGGATAGAATGTCCATAATTTCCATACTTATAGAATATTCTTTTTCCTGTTATTCTTTGGGTGTAGTTTCTATTTCCTGATAATATGCTCTTTTAGGTGACAGCTGAAAACTTTTTGTCTTTCAAAAATGTCTTTCATTCTGAATAATCAATTGCCTAATTAATTATTTGAGCTATTCCAGCTTTCTAATACATTGATTTGATATTTCCACACTATTTGGTCTGGTAAACCCACAGTTATTGGATGACTACTTTAGTTCTTTATATACAACGTCATTTGATTCTAACTCCATAACTAACTGAACAACTTTTCTTAAAAATATATACATACTGTGTTTTAGCTGCATAAATTCACCCATTGTGGCGTCTGTTAATTGGTAATGTGCCAATGAATATACCATTTCACGTAGAACTCTGAATAAGATAACTTGGCAAGTCTTTCCTCATCTTCAGCAAGTTTGGCTAAGGTCTCCCTTTAATATTACAGCACATATCTTTATTGATACAAGTGATACAAGCACTTGTGTAAGTTGGGGTCTACCTCCCTTGAATTTTTTTTTTTTTTACCCACAAAGTAGTGATTGATATGAAAACCTACCCAAGTTAATAAATTAATTTAAAATTTACGCATTTTCATAAGGTAATGTCTGATATAACAATATACTTTAGATACATGGTTAAACAAAATAAGTAAGAATATAGAATTACTATTATGTAAAGTTTTAACCAACATAAGTAATGTTATACTAATCGAGATGTTATTCAGGTTCATTGGTTAATTAAGGAATGAATTTAAGAAAAACTACTAATTTCATCGGTTTATTACATAACAATTATTCAAACTCTGTTTAAAATGTAAATATCCTTGCTACTTTAACCCAAAGTTTGTTTTAGTTTTAAATGTTTAAAAGATACAACAGTTTTCAGAACTTCTAAATGCTTATTCAATTATCATTATCCCTTTACCGTCATTAAACAAAGAATTGATCAAACGAGATATTATTAAGTTCTACTTCTTACACTTGAAAATTAGTTTCATAAATGTATGCTATTTTAGTTTTTAAGTTTCACTGTCCAGTAATTGACAGTGATGTTAACTACATTAAGCAGTACTGAACGTAGTTTATTATCAGCTAATAGGAGGTTTACTACACATAAAACATGTTGATTATTGATAACAGCAAAAACTCCTCACCTTAAACAACAGTGATGAAAATATTCTATCTAGAAAGTAGTCAAAAATCCTAAACATGCATTTGAATCCGATTTTCACACACCTGGGTAAACATGTCAAAAACAGCCAGCGCCCTCATCGTTTTGTAAAAGAAAATCTTTTTTTTTTGTTTAACCAGGTTTTATTCTGATAATACTACATTTCTGAAAAATAACTTTTTTCCAAATAGCTTGACTTTTCAAAATAAATAATTTTGATGAAGATATATCTTAGATAAAGTATGGATGTAACAATTACAAAGCTTAATGATCGTAATACATCTTTCAGAATGTGTAAATTGCGGTGAATTCTATATTGGTGAAGCAGATAATTTAAAATTAAAGATAAAATCCATGTTAGATGTCCCGAAAAAAAAAAATCCCACTATATGCCAGCAAACATTTTAATGAATGTATTTTGAGAAAATTTAAAATTCTTAAAGAACCACATTTTCATGTTTTCCCTTTTTGGGCGTGTAATGTAAAACATAAGAGATTATTTTTCGAATAATATTTTATAAATTATTTTGGCGCCACTTTAAATAGATAATAGTAAGATGGCAGAAGTAATTGGTTACGTAAAGTCATTTGGAAGTGCGAAACCGTGAAAACTATTATTACGACTTGGCAAAGACAAAAGTAAGGAGAAGTATGAAATTAGAGAATAAATATATTGCATTTCTATAATAATAAGAAAAGTATAATTCAAATAAGATTTGAATTTGAAAAGGAAATAAATTGACAATTTTTTCGAGCCTTTTTAATGTACTTACTTTATACATGGAGTG
>NW_013678952.1:7538-10096 GCF_000517525.1 Limulus polyphemus | reverse complement strand
GCAGTGTGTACATGATAACACAGTAGTAATATCCTGTACTTGATCCATGTGACTAGTGCAGTGTGTACATGATAACACAGTAGTAATATCCTGTACTTGGTCCATGTGACTAGTTCAGAGTGTACATGATAACACAGTAGTAATATCTTGTACTTGATCCATGTTACTAGTGCAGTGTGTACATGATAACACAGTAGTAATATCCTGTACTTGGTCCATGTGACTAGTTGCAGTGTGTACATGATAACACAGTAGTAATATCCTGTACTTGGCAACCCAAAAAGGATATCAAGTTACCCTGCGATGTCGTTCAAGTGGTTTTCCACCTCCTCACATCAGCTGGCTTCACAATGGGGAGAAACTTGTTCCAAAGTCCTCTAGGATAGAGCTACAGCCAACAGGAGATCTTGTCATTCTTCAGTCACAGGTGATGTACACACTGCACTAGTCACATGGACCAAGTACAGGATATTACTACTGTGTTATCATGTACACACTGCACTAGTTACATGGACCAAGTACAGGATATTACAACTGTGTTATCATGTACACACTGCACTAGTAACATGGACCAACTACAGGATATTACTACTGTGTTATCATGTACACACTGCACTAATCACATGAACCAAGTACAGGATATTACTACTGTGTTATCATGTACACACTGCACTAGTCACGTGGACCAAGTACAGGATATTATTACTGTGTTATCATGTACACTCTGCACTGTCACATGGACCAAGTACAGGATATTACTACTGTGTTATCATATACACACTGCACTAGTCACATGGACCAAGTACAAGATATTACTACTGTGTTATCATGTACACACTGCACTAGTCACATGGACCAAGTACAATATATTACTCCTGTGTTATCATGTACACACTGCACTAGTCACGTGGACCAAGTACAGGATATTACTACTGTGTTATCATGTTCACACTGCACTAGTCACATGGACCACGTACAGGATATTACTACTGTGTTATCATGTACACACTGCACTAGTTACATGGAACAACTACAAAATATTACTACTGTGTTATCATATACACACTGAACTAGTCACATGGACCAAGTACAGGATATTACTCCTGTGTTATCATGTACACACTGCACTAGTTACATGGAACAACTACAAAATATTACTACTGTGTTATCATATACACACTGCACTAGTCACATGGATAAAGTACAGGATATTACTACTGTGTTATCATGTACACACTGCACTAGTAACATGGACTAAGTACAAGATATTACTACTGTGTTATCATGTACACACTGCACTAGTCACCTGGACCAAGTACAGGATATTACTACTGTGTTATCATATACACACTGCACTAGTAACATGGACCAAGTACAGGATATTACTACTGTGTTATCATGTACACACTGCACTAGTCACATGGACCAAGTACAGGATATTACTACTGTGTTATCATGTACACAATGCACTAGTCACCTGGATAATGTGTTCTCTTTCATTATCTTCAATGGTAGGTGGAACTGGAAGTTTGTGTTCACGTTAGAAAATCACTTCATCTATTTAACTTTTAACCTGTTCAACATTTTACAGTTAAAATGATAAAATATTTCTACGAAATACTTGGTTTAGTATGCGACACTGAGACAGTGGTCTAGCTCTTTTAATGGCAGCTGTTTTATTAGTTATAACGTAATTCTAAAATAATCTGTCCATTATTTACAGACTACAACACTTAGTGAATGGAATGGCACTGAAACAGCTGTATCCAATTTATACAATGGTTAAGGTTAACATAACGTTAATACTATCTTGCTAACCTTGTATTGCAAAGGACCCAAAATACTGTCTCTAGTCACACAAATAACCCTTAATAGCTAAAACAACATGCTCATTACGATAATGAATATTGTTTGTACAACAAATACTTTGTTAAAATATCTGGCGAGAGATTCAGGGAAGTTGGAAAATGTCATCTACATTTACATTATTTTAGTAGCAGAACTTTCCTGTCTCTCATATTCTGCTGAATTCTGTGCTACTCTCGTACCTTATGCTACACTCTCTCTCCTACTCTCTCACCTTATGATACACTCTCTCTCCTACTCTCTTACCTTATGCTAGACTCTCTCCTACTCTCTTACATTATGCTACACTCTCTCTCCTACTCTATCACCTTATGCTAGACTCTCTCTCCTACTCTCTTATCTTATGCTACTCTCTCCTACTCTCTTACCTTATGCTGCACTCTCTCCTACTCTCTTACATTATGCTACACTCTCTCTCCTACTCTCTTACATTATGCTACACTCTCTCTCCTACTCTCTTACATTATGCTACACTCTCTCTCCTACTCTCTTACATTATGCTACACTCTCTCTCCTACTCTCTTACATTATGCTAGACTCTCTCTCCTACTCTCTTACCTTATGCTAGACTCTCTCTCCTACTCTCTTACCTTATGCTACACTCTCTCTCCTACTCTCTTATCTTATGCTACACTCTCTCCTACTCTCTTACCTTATGCTACACTCTCTCCTACTCTCTTACATTATGCTAC
>NW_013678952.1:4503-6556 GCF_000517525.1 Limulus polyphemus | reverse complement strand
TACATTCATCTTTTACGAAAAAGTTATTTTGGTACCAAAGTTATATTAAATAAAACTACCCAAACTGTTTTGGTTGTTGAAGGAATTAACCACAGTTACGATCAATTTATAGTTCTTCTAACATGTATATTTGGTATTGACCAGTCTACAGTATCTACTAAACTGTTCTGTGACATCCTTCTGCAATTATTTCATTTAGCATGTGAATGAATGAAATTCACAGGAATCAAAACATTAGAACATATATAACTTTAACAAATAGTTAAGCAAGAGGGAATGTATGTAAATATACAATTATTCTAAAATGGTAAGGAAGGATACAACAACTATATGTATTACTAAAGGCGGAAGGATACAACAACTATATGTATTACTAAAGGTGGAAGGACACAACAACTATATGTATTACTAAAGGTGGAAGGGTACAACAACTATATGTATTACTAAAGGTGGAAAGATACAACAACTATATGTATTACTAAAGGTGGAAGGATACAACATCTATATGTAACATATAGTTGTTGTATCCTTCCACCTTTAGTATTACATATAGTTGTTGTATCCTTCCACCTTTAGTATTACATATAGTTGTTGTATCCTTCCACCTTTAATATTACATATAGTTGTTGTATCCTTCCACCTTTAGTAATACATATTGTTGTTGTATCCTTCCACCTTTAGTATTACATATAGTTGTTGTATCCTTCCACCTTTAGTAAACATTATTGGGTTTTTGTAACTACTAATGCTACATTATTGAGGTTTTATATATAACTCCTAATGCTACATTATTGAGTCTTCATAACTCCTAATGCTACGGTGAGTTTTTGTGACTACTGTTACATTATTATTTGATCATTATTAATTGATGCTACATTAATTGTAATGGCCTAGTTTGGAGGACTTTTTCATACATATTTTCAGTCAGAAGACAGTGGTCATTACGTATGTGTAGCAAAAAACAGTGCTGGTCGGGAGCACAAGGATTTTGACCTGGAAGTTATGGTTCCACCCACAATCGTCACTCATCCTCAAGACAAGGATGTTACCCTGGGAGAAAAATTTGTTTTGGAGTGTGAGGCTGTTGGTGTTCCAACCCCTTCAGTGTTTTGGCTTCTTAACAATACTAAGTTATCAAGTTAGTATTAACATTATTCTAGCTTTAATCTTTGTTTAACTGTGTTAGATAATTTCATTATTTTGGACCACAGACACATTTTTGACTTTGGAGAAGTAAAGTAGGGATCCAAAACAAGAATATTTATTACCTCTTCTCTACAACCTTGGTATATTAAGAATCAGCTAAAGTGTAGCATGTATCTGAATTGTTGTAAACTGTATTATATCAATGATTTCTTCCTGTGTATTTATACTTTGTTAGGCCTACTACTGCAGATCATTACAAATGTTTAAAACCAGTATTTTCCAGAGTTAATTGCTAAATGTAATAAATCATGTGGAACACACTGGAAGAATAACTGCTTTTTATCAAAAATTACTTTAGGCTCTCAAAATATCATTATTAGAGACATTTGTCTGGCCTTCTGTAGATCAACCTGTGTCCAGGGATGGCCGAAGCGTTCTCACCATACATAATGCAGGGAAAGAGAACGAAGGAAATTACACATGTGTAGCAACGAGTCGAGCTGGAGAGAGGAAAGCAAGGTCTGCTATAAGAGTGAGAGGTATTACATATAGCTGTTGTATCCTTCCACCTTTAATATTACATATAGTTATTGTATCCTTCCACCTTTAATATTACATATAGTTGTTGTATCCTTCCACCTTTTGTATTACATATAGTTATTGTATCCTTCCACCTTTAGTATTAACATTAATAGTCACAATCATATAGTACTAGCAGTCACAAACACAATCATGTGACTAGTGCAGTGCGTACATGATAACACAGTAGTAATATCCTGTACTTGGTCCATGTGACTAGTTCAGTGTGTACATGATAACACAGTAATAATATCCTGTACTTGGTCCATGCGACTAGTTCAGTGTGTACATGATAACACAGTAATAATATCCTGTACTTGGTCCATGC
>NW_013678952.1:0-3579 GCF_000517525.1 Limulus polyphemus | reverse complement strand
TTATTTAATATAACTTTGGTACCAAAATAACTTTTTCGTAAAAGATGAATGTATGAATATACTTTGATAGAAAACATTAAAATGGTTGTTTTTTTTAAAGAAGAAACTTTTTAATGTCCACCTACAGTGGCCCCTGTGGTTTTTGGCATCTCCCGGTCCTCAGGCCGTCAGGTTGGCTGACCCCATCATGTTAAACTGTGCCGTTGACGGTGATCCCTTCCCACAAATTATCTGGACGAAAAATGGCCAGCATGTAGAATTTAATCATCGTATACAGCAGATGACCAATGGATCGCTTGTCATATACAAGTCTGTAGTAAGTTACTGCATTCTAATACAGTACATAAATATTTCTCTGGTGTCAGGTTTTCTGTTTATCTTATTATGTGATATCTTAACGTCTCTTACATCTCATTCTGTGATCTTCAATAATTCCTAATATTTTGTTCTCATTCTATAACTAATCATCTTCTCAATCAAACTGTAATATTCTGTAACTTATCGTCTCATTCTGAGACTTCACAACTCCAATTGTTTTCTGTAAATTTTGTGTGACTTCATAACTCCAGTTATTTTCTGTTACTCTTGTACATTCTGGAGACTTCTCAACTCCAGTTTTTTTCTGTTACTCTTGTACATTCTAGAGACTTCACAACTCCAGTTTTTTCTATACATTTTGTGAGACTTCACAACTCCAGTTATTTTATGTTATTCTTGTATGTTCTGTGGGACTTCACAACTTCAGTTGTTTTCTGTTTTTCTTGTACGTTCTGTGAGACTTCACAACTCCACTTATTTTTTGTTATTCTTGTATGTTCTTTGAGACTTCACAACTCCAGTTGTTTTCTGTTTTTCTTGTACATCCTGTGAAACTTCACAACTTCAGTTTTTCTGTTGTTCTCGTAGGTCTTGTGCGACTTCACAACTTCAGCTGTTTTCTGTTATTCTCGTAGGTTTTGTGAGACTTCACAACTTCAGTTGTTTTCTGTTATTCTTGTACATTCTGTGAGACTTCACAACCTCAGTTTTTTTCTGTTATTCTCGTAGGTTTTGTGCGACTTCACAACTCCAGTTTTTTCTGGTATTCTCGTAGGTTTTGTGAAACTTCACAACTCCAGTTGTTTTCTTGTACATTCTGTGAGACTTCACAACTCCAGTTATTTTCTGTTATTCTTGTACGTTCTGTGAGACTTCACAACTCCAGTTTTTTCTGTAAATTTTGTGAGACTTCACAACTCCAGTTATTTTCTGTTATTCTTGTATGTTCTGTGAGACTTCACAACTCCACTTATTTTCTGTTATTCTTGTATGTTCTGTGAGACATCACAACTCCAGTTGTTTCTGTTTCTTATTTCTGTGAGACTTCACAACTCCAGTTATTTCTGTTATTTTAGTATGTCCTGTGAAAATTCACAACACCAGTTGTTTTCTGTTATTCTAGACGTTCTGTGAGACTTCACAACTCCAGTTTTTTTCTGTTATTCTCATAGGTTTTGTGAGACTTCACAACTCCAGTTGTTTTCTGTTATTCTTGTCATTCTGTGAAACTTCACAACTCCAGTTGTTTTATGTTATTCTTGTCTGTTCTGTGAGACTTCACAACTTCAGTTTTTTCTGTTATTCTTGTACATTCTGTGAGACTTCACAACTTCAGTTGTTTTCTGTTATTCTCGTAGGTTTTGTGAGACTTCACAACTCCAGTTGTTTTCTGTTATTCTTGTCATTCTGCGAGACATCACAACTCCAGTTGTTTTATGTTATTCTTGTCTGTTCTGTGAGACTTCACAACTTCAGTTTTTTCTGTTATTCTTGAACATTCTGTGAGACTTCACAACTTCAGTTGTTTTCTGTTATTCTCGTAGGTTTTGTGAGACTTCACAACTCCAGTTGTTTTCTGTTATTCTTGTCATTCTGCGAGACATCACAACTCCAGTTGTTTTCTGTTTTTCTTGTACGTTCTGTGAGACTTCACAACTCCACTTATTTTTTGTTATTCTTGTAAGTTCTGTGAGACTTCACAACTCCAGTTATTTTCTGTTATTCTTGTACATCCTGTGAAACCTCACAACTCCAGTTGTTTTATGTTATTCTTGTATGTTCTGTAAGACTTCACAACTTCAGTTTTTTCTGTTATTCTTGTACATTCTGTGAGACTTCACAACTTCAGTTGTTTTCTGTTATTCTTGTATGGTCTGTGAGACTTCACAACTCCAGTTATTTTATTCTTGTACATTCTGTGAGACTTCACAACTTCAGTTGTTTTCTGTTATTCACGTAGGTTTTGTGAGACTTCACAACTTCAGTTGTTTTCTGTTATTCACGTAGGTTTTGTGAGACTTCACAACTTCAGTTGTTTTCTGTTATTCACGTAGGTTTGTGAGACTTCACAACTTCAGTTGTTTTCTGTTATTCACTTAGGTTTTGTGAGACTTCACAACTTCAGTTGTTTTCTGTTATTCTCGTAGGTTTTGTGCGACTTCACAACTCCAGTTTTTTTCTGTTATTCTCGTAGGTTTTGTGAAACTTCACAACTCCAGTTGTTTACTGTTTTCTTCTACATTCTGTGAGACTTCACAACTCCAGTTATTTTCTCCAGTTGTTTTCGGTTATTCTGGACGTTCTGTGAGACTTCACAACTTCAGTTGTTTTCTGTTATTCTCGTAGGTTTTGTGAGACTTCACAACTCCAATTGTTTTCTATTATTCTGTTTTTTATTATATTGTTTTATTTCTTTAACAACAGTTGTGTTACTTTTATTATCTCTAAATCCATTTGCAATTTTTATTTTGTTCTTACTTTTTAATTTGATCTATTGTTTGTTTATTCCCTTGTTCATATATGTGGAGAACACAGTTAATGTTTTCTGTGTGTTGTGTTGTTAGTTCCATGTGAGGATTTTCATGTAGATTGAGGACATTATTGCAAGGTCTGTTTAAGGAATACTGTCTTATTTGTTGTATGTTATGGATGATTTTTACTTCAAGAGCCTTTGGTCAGCATTAAAGTACTACATAATTTTTATAGGATGAACACATTGGTCACTTCTAGTATGTGGCAGTAGTAAAATACTGTTATGTTTTGTACAATTATGACACTAGTCGTTAAAAGTGTGTGGTCAGTATTCCAGTATTATCTTATTTTTATGAAGTAAAACATTGAATACTTGAACTGTATATGGTTAGTATTTAATTACTATCATATTTTTATAGAGTGAAGACACTGGGCACTACAATTGTGTGGTCTATATTTAAATGTTGTCTTATTTTTATAGAATGAAGACACCAGACACTACAATTGTATAGTCTGTATTTAAATGTTGTCTTATTTTTATAGATTGAAGACACCAGACACTACAATTGTGTGGTCTATATTTAAATGTTGTCTTATTTTTATAGAGTGAAGACACCAGACACTACAATTGTATAGTCTATATTTAAATGTTGTCTTATTTTTATAGAATGAAGACAACGGACACTACAATTGTATAGTCTATATTTAAATGTTGTCTTATTTTTATAGAATGAAGACACTGGACACTACAATTGTATAGTCTATATTTAAATGTTGTCTTATATTTAT
>NW_013678951.1:5944-9115 GCF_000517525.1 Limulus polyphemus | reverse complement strand
TTATCTTCTCTGACATAGGGGGTATTGTAGTTGACTTAAATGCTGTGACATGCAGATCAACAGATGCAGCCACACTTACTGAAATCTGGTCTTTGTTGTTTCCAAACGTCATTTTATCGAAGTTAACTACACACTTCCTCGGTAGTAAATCGTCCAATCCTAATATACAATGATCTTCAATGTCAGCTAAATATACTTTCTGTCTGTTCTTCATGCTCATGAGCTCAATAGTTACCCACACTGATCCCCACAACCTTGCAAAATGTCCTGTCACACCACAGAGCTTCTGTACAGCTTCTGGTACTCCTTTGCGATCGAGCACCTTGGAACTCACAAAGGTTTGCTGAGATGCAGAATCTATGACAAAGTTGCACCTTTGGCCATCCATCTTTCCTGTCACGTAGACACCATGTGTGCTTGCTATTTTACACTTAGCTGTTGGGACTTTCATGGTGGGGGTTGGTGAGCGTCCCTCAGCACCAACCATTACTGGTTTCCTGAAGCTGACTTATTGGTTGTATTCTTCTTACACTTGCTCCTCATATGTCCTTGCTCTCCACATTTCCAACAACCTTTCTGGGTAGCAACCTTTCTTGCTGTGGCATCTTCCCTGTGTTGAAGTTGCCAGCACTGAGCTTTTTTGTGCCCAGGTTTGTTACAGTGCCAGCAAAGTCTCTTAAACTTCTCTGAAAGCTGACCTTTTCTGGCCTTGAATCCTGATGACTGTACCAACCTTGGCACCTCTGTGCTGGACTTAACGTAGGATTCAAATTCGAGAGCTCTGGCCCTTTTTGTCTTTTACACAAGAGGATACATTAACCATCGACTTAACCAGCCCCAGACAATGACAAGCCCTATCCAGACCCTGCAGCTAAACCCCAATGCAGACATATTCAGTCCCGTTAGAAGTCACATCCAGATATGAATGTCAGTAATAGGAGTGATCCAGTGCGAAGGAAGCCACAGGAATTCGATGGGAAGGCCCCGTGGGAAGCATATTGAGCACCATTTGAGCTACTGGCAGAGATGAATGGATGGACAGAGGAGCAGAAAGCTGTATATCTGGCAACGAGTTTGAAGGAACAACCACTGGAAATACTTGGACAGTTGACAGCAACGGACAGACACAACTATAGAGCACTGGTAGAGGCTCTGGAACTCAGGTACGGAACCCAGAATCAGTCAGAAGTCTACAGGGCTAGGTTTAGGACGAGAATCCGTGCTAAAGGGGGAGAGCCTGCAAGAGCTGGCACAAGACTTGGAAAGCATGGCACATAAGGCCTATCCAACTGCACCACCCGATCTCCTCAAGTTGTTGCTGAGGGATCAATTCGTAGATGCTTTGGACAGTCCACAACTTAAGATACAAGTGAAACAAGCACACCCCTCTACCATGCAGGATGCAATTCGTCATTTAACGTATCTAATTCGCTTTTAAATTTACTAATGTTTTCCATTTGTACTTCTTGCCACTGTTGTAGTCTCTCTTCTTGTTTCTTTTCTTTTTTCCTCCAACAACTGCTGTAACTTCTCTTCTTGTTTATTTTCTTTCTCTTCTAACAACTGCTGTAACTTCTCTTCTTGTTTATTTTCTTTCTCCTCCAACAACTGCTGTAATTTCTCTTCTTGTATATTTTGTTGTTCGAGCTGCCACTGTTGCAGGTTTTCTTGCCACTGCTGTAATCTTTCTTCTTGTTTCTTTTCTCGTTCTTCTTGTTTCTTTTCTTTTTCCTCCAACAACTGCTGTAATTTCTCTTGTTTATTTTGCTGTTCGAGCTGCCACTGTTGCAGGTTTTCTTGCAACTGCTGTTGTCTCTCTTCTTGTTTCATTTGCTGTTCTTGTATTGCTGCCATCAAATCTGCCAAGCTGTAGTTTGATTTTCCGCCTTTCGTTTCCATCTTCTTTTTTTATTATTTATCTCACTCTCTGACACCAATTTGTTACGTCTCCGTTTGTTAATTAACTTTCCGTAACTTCGATCCGACGAAACTTTAGCGACACAAGTCCTTACTTAATAAAACTGGTTTATTCTTTCTGAATATAACTTTACCCATACACTTATTTTCAACAGTCGCTCATTTACAAACGTTTTAACAACGAACGTTAACTTCAACAATACTTCCTGACAGCAGTTCAAGTACTCACTACCTACAGACATTGTTGTCACGTTGTGAGCGTCTTATATATATATCAGACAAACAAATATCTAGTAAATGCTAGGGCATTCACGAAGGAACAAGATAGTTCTAGAAACGTGGCGTGACACTAGTCACGTGACCTCGCTGACGCAACAATATTGTGTGAGATTATGTACATTTACAAAACATATAACATAAAATACGGACCTATTGTTCCATCTCGGCTCTCCCATTCTTTAGACTAAACTAAAATTATTAAATATAATAATTAAGGAATAAAAATTTTAAAGCCAGCCATTATCATTCATATAGTTATCAAGCTTTCTCTTAAAATCACATATATTTGCTGCCTCCACAATATCCGAAGGCAACCCATTTTAAAAGCCCAACACTCTGTTAGAAAAATAAAATTGTCTTAGCTGAAGATGACTCCTACCCTGCCTAGTCCTACTATTCTCTCGGTTAAATATGAAAAATGATGATACATCAACACTATCCATTCCCTTTATAATCTTAAACACCTCAACCACACCCCTTCTAATTCTTCTTTTTTTCAAGAGAAACCAATTTCAGATATCTTAATCTCTCCTCATACGACAACACCTTCATCCCAGGTATGATTCTAGTAACTCTACCCTGAACCTTTTCCAACAGATCTCCTTCCTAATGTAAGGCGCCTAAGACTGAACCCAATACTTCAAATGTAGCCTAATGAATGGCCTATAAAATGAAATTACGACCTCTTTGTATTCATTATTTCTGTAGATATAACCTAAAATGCTATTTACGCTACCACTACTTGGACGACTTAAGAGACTGATCTACCATTACACCAATATTCCTTTCTTTTATGAAATTGTTAAGGTTATTCCCATCCAAATTATACTTGCAATTCAAATTATGATATCCAACATGCATTATCTTGCATTTATTATAATTAAAACCCACCTTCCTTTTATTTTTCCGACTCAATAAATGATCTAAATCCTTTTTTTTTTAAATCAGCATCATCTTCTTCACAGCTAGCAACAC
>NW_013678951.1:2983-5031 GCF_000517525.1 Limulus polyphemus | reverse complement strand
CAACCATTTCTCATACATGCATTTTAATACCCTAATATCCTGACTCACCAACTTTCTTGATCTTCTATATCTTCCTTCATACCATTCAAGTCAAATTTCTTATAATCTTCTTTAATTTCATCTCCTAAAAAAGAAGTTGGATCAGAAAGTGTATAGGAGATGAAATTAAAGAAAAGTATAAGAAATTTGAATTGAATGGTATGAAGGGAGGTATAGAATATCAAGAAAGTTGGTGAAACATGATTAAATGTGAACATTTTTAAATATTCAAGGTAAACATATTCCTAATAGAAAGAAGTGGTGGCTGCAAGCATGTCTCCAAATAACTCAACTGCCCAATTCACAACAAATAATTCTTGTCACATCCCTCCAAAAGTTGCTTTTTTTGAAATTTATAACCAAAATATTATTCCTTATTTCCATATGTATCAAGACATCGGAAATAAGGAATAATATTTTGGTTATGAATTTCAAAAAAAGCAAAATTTGGAGGGATGTAGTATGTACCAAGACATCGAACCTGATAGAGCAATGATCATTTGCACTCAGATGTTCCCCAATTTCTACTCTCTCAATCATTTCTATATTTGAAATTAACAATAAATCTAAAATAGCATTGTTTCTAATAGATTCATTGATCAATTGTTGAAAAAAGTAATCTCAAACAGTTTCTAAAAATGTTCTCCCTCATGGTTTGACTCTAGCATTTCCCAATCTATATGTTTGAAATTAAAATCACCGATAATTACTACAGCTGAAATCTTAATCTCATTGTAAAGATTCTCACTAATTTCATCAATACCATCTGATGGTCTGTAAAAAGTTCCTACTAAAAGCCTTTTCCTTTTATATCCGCTAATAGAAACCAAAATTGATTCCCAATCTACTTGCTATTATCTTTCATATCCTCAACTTCAACATTTTATATACAAAGCCACCCTACCTCTCTTTAGTACTCTACCCCTATAAATTACCTGTAATCCTATATTTCCAAGTAATTTCTGTCATCTAAATCATCAACGTGCCCTAAAGTCATCTATTTTAGTTCTTATTCTTCTAGCTTTACAATAGTAACAATTAAGCCTATCCTTAGAACTACTTCTATACTCATATCCTATGCTAAACTTTTCTCTGCCTCTTATTATTTTTGCATTTAGTTTATCCTGACCCTCACCACTGTCTAGTTCTAGTTTCAAACTTCCCTTATAGCGGAGTTAATAGCCTTTACAAACAAGCCAGTACCTATCCTATTCAAATGTGAACCGTCCATTCCAAAACACTCTCTTATCCCATTGAACTGATCCCACAAGTCCTATTAGCCAATCTGTTCATCCTTGTATATTAACCTAAGCCTAGCATTCAGGCCTTGTGACATACTTATAATTTCATCCTCACAATTAATTTTCGGCATTGTCCCAGACACAATTAACTTATGGCCATTTTTCTTTAAATGCCTTTATCAACCCCCTTGTACTTATTCATTAGTTACTCTAGCCTGCCTTTCCCTACGTCATTAGCACTTGAGTGCACAACAAAAACTGCATCTCTGCTAGCAAAAATTGTGATGGACTGATACGAAAAATTAAATACGAATTGTATCTTGAAAGGAGAATTTTTTAGATCTATATGGTTTATTGGTTAAAACTATATATAAGCTAGATTATTTATAGTGAGAATATTTTTCTGCCAAAATATATGAAAAGTGGAAAAGAAAAATCCACGAATAAATGGTTTACTATTGAGATACACAAAAGTTCCGAGAAATGTATTGGATTATTTATACTTCCACAAGGGGGTTGGGATCAAGCTAAATATCATGTAAACTGGCTTTTAGTTTGTAGTGTAATCAATTATCCGTCTGATTATACAATATGAATTTTGAAAAGACATTTGCTTTTTTTCTTAATCTTTTCAAGTTTATAAGTTGCTATTAAACTGAACTGAAGTCATAGATAGCAACCTGAAAATTATATTACAGAAATCGACTACTTCTATAAAAGATCCAAGTTGTGCCTTATGACGTCATAGCTCTCGATGAATAGCTGTAA
>NW_013678951.1:0-2973 GCF_000517525.1 Limulus polyphemus | reverse complement strand
CATTTCAGCCAGGGCACAGAACAGACAGATTATTCAACGTCTGTCCTGTAAAAGTGGGTTTTCTCCGGGTACTCCGGTTTCCCACCACAACAAAATTTACTCGGGCATTGGACCCTTTGGTCCCATTCACCCTGGAAAGGGCCTTCTACCTCGCTGGCTTTCTTTCTTTCAAAATGATTCAAGAACATATCAATTATATTTGATATTTAAATAATTATAATACCAATTGGCACCTTAACCATGAACTAATTAAAAACTAAGTAGAGCACGTTGGAGCTGGATCTTACGGTCATATGCTTTGGTCTCTTTACAACATCAACTGACAACTCCAATCAACATGAAGAAGAAGAAAGCCTTTCAACGCTAAGATCTTCGTGTTTTCTCCGACCTTTTTCACGACAAGACAACTATGTTAGACATAATCCTCTCAGTCAAAATCTAACAATTCCTCAAAGTCAAAAAAATCCACAGGCGAGGTTGAATGAGAACGATTGTTCCTGAACACCCCCTGGTGGGGAGAGCCCATAACCCTTATGTTGTGCTTTCTTCCTTCAAACAAAATTCCTGTCATGTTGATTTTTTTTCCGTGTAACGATATATAAACCTTGTATTGGTTAGTACAGACCATATCTGAATAAGACAGACCAATTTTCTGTCTTAACATGTACTGTGTTCTACTAGTAATAAAATTCTTCCTTATGTTATGAATTGTTGTTTACCTGCCTATTATTATATCAGCATAATAGGCTTCCTTACTCAAGAACTTATAAACAATTAGAATAATAAAATAAATGAATAAAACAATGCAATAACTTATAAAATTATTGAAAACAACAACTTAGATTATATTCAATTGTCAGGATATTATACATGAATATATTTATTACTATTAACACAAATAACTACCAGATGACCTTTTATTATAATTCATTTTATCAACTTAAGAAAGTTCTCTTGTCTCATATCCCGAACTATTTGTAGAATCTTCGTTTATAGCAGCATTTTTATTATTATCTGTTTTTTGGCTTCTCACATAAAATGTTATAAACTGTTTTAGCTTTACTAGGCTGTAGTTCAGTAGCCTCAGAACTTCATAC
Source organism: Limulus polyphemus (assembly GCF_000517525.1). Classification (NCBI taxonomy): domain Eukaryota; kingdom Metazoa; phylum Arthropoda; class Merostomata; order Xiphosura; family Limulidae; genus Limulus; species Limulus polyphemus. Next base: position 1,876 of record NW_013678951.1, on the reverse strand, counting down.
ACTACATTTAATAATTACCCGTATGTTTTCCTGTATAATAGTATATGACGTATCGGGTTCTGTGTTGAACCATAAAGTTAGTAGGCTAGATAATTATTCTATCATTATTCGAGTGTATAAAATAAATAAATATTTGCACAAAAAACTTAAAAAAATCAGATTACAACTATTAAAGAGTCAAAGTGGGTTCATCGTCATCGAAACGGTACCCATGGTGGGCATAGCAGAGATAATCCAGTGCGAAGCTTTATTCTTAACAACAAACAAATTTATTAGCTTTTCACAAAAGAAACTTAAAATGATAAACTTTCTGAGAAAGTACTGTCTTTTTGTATATCCTTTTGATAAAAATAAACAACAACAACTTTATAGCTTTATTTTGACTCTTTCTTTGATGTTTCTGAAGTTGTAAAATAAAATTAGGAAAATATATTGCTAGCTTGAGACCTATATTGATAATGTATAAATTGTGATAATAAAAACATTATTGATATATTAATTATTTATAATGAAAATGGGCGTCTTTTTATATGACATTAAATCAACTTGGTAGATAAATATTTTATTCAGGTGTTAAGATTTAGGAGTTTCAGCACTTCTAAATGTACGTGAAAGTGTCGCACATGACTATTCAGGAAATTTAAGGTACAAATTTTTTTTAAAAACTTTATTTATTCTTTTATAAATATATACAATTTTTGAGACATGCAAAACAACAACAGAATGATTTTTTGTGTGTTAGTGGTTAGGGCGCTTGATTCACAATCTGTTGATCTCCAGTTTGAACTCTTTCACCGAACATGCTCATCTTTTTAGACGTGAGGACGTTATAACGTAACAGCTAATCCAACTATTCAAATAGTGTTCCAAGAGTTGACGATAGGTTGTGTTGATTAGTTAGCCTCCTTGTAGTCTATCACTTCTAAATCAGGGTTGACTAGCGCAGATAGCCATCGAGCAGCATTTCGCAAAATTCAATAAATCAACAAAATATACAATTACTATTACTGTTAACAGCGTCTTTTATTAGACTTTGTTACGTATATCATCTGCTTCGAAATATGGAAATTAAATTAAAGAGATATTTATTTTTTAGATTATCAGCAGTAAGTTTACGGAATTACAACAATCAAATATGGGATTCGATTCCCCGGGGTTAACATATAGCAGATAACTCATTGTGTAGCTTTGTGCTAAAAACACAATAAAAACAGCTTTTTAGATTTCGCCACAAACACTTTAATATATATATATACTTTAATATATATCTATCCGTGTCAGTGTAAACTACTTGTACCTGATGATGACAAAATCTAGTCGAAACGTTGTACATTTGCTGTTATGTTAAACTTATATTAAAGTTTTTCTTCACTACCTATTCAAGTCGTCTACAAGCATTATCAGCCAAACCGGGATTTTAGCTTTATAAGCCTTCAGAATTACCGTTGTGCCACTCAAGGACAGCTAATAAAAAGAAAATGTTAAAACAAACGACTAAAACAGACCCCAAGGTGTGATGGGTAAAACTTGTATATCGAAGATAGCAAACATTCCAGTTCTCATAATTGTTAAATACCTATAAGAACAGCACAGTTAACCTAATGTATCTAGGTTGATATATATACTGCCTTTAAAACCAATGTCCAATATTACATTACTGGAACTTGAATGGTAACTTCCAAACTTCTTAGCCAACGTATGTATGTTTACTCGTGCAGTAGTCTACAGCATAATAAATATTTCGTCATTTTAAGGCTTGCCTTCACTATAGCTTTCACATATCAGAACAACCTATAATAATAGGTGTATTTTCTAAATATTCTACTGAATTATAAGAAGTAAAGTATGTCATTCATACTTACGTCTTTAAAATTAC
>NW_013678950.1:4716-8727 GCF_000517525.1 Limulus polyphemus | reverse complement strand
GTAGTAGTGGCGACATGGTTGCTTTGAAACTCGTGATGATGCTCTTGGTAGTAGTGGCGACATGGTTGCTTTGAAACCCTTGATGATACTCTTGGTAGTAGTGGCGACATGGTTGCTTTGAAACCCTTGATGGTATGATGTGTTGTCTCTAGTCCTTTTCGTGAAGAGTTCTGTATGTCAGAACTTCTTTTCAGTTTATTTATTAAAACCTTTAAGCACATTTAAATGGGATTTTTTAAGCAAGTTTTCTGTAAGTATTTATGGGGATTTATAAGTTTATAAGTTTTTCCTCAATGTGATAATTAGTTGTATAATATACCCTTGTCATTTAAAACTGTGGCAACATTGTGGTTTTGAATTTTAGCTATATAAAATGATGGAAACACATTAATCCACAAGAACGGTTTCCATAACGACTGTAAATTGCTTAGCATTTCTTTAGAAATAATGATTAAAAGATTTACATAACTATCACCGCACTTTTCTTGGCTGTCAACAATGGTAAGATGAAAGGAACTGGTTCAGACTCAAAAATATGTTATATTTAGTACAATTCACTGAAACAAGATGGCAGTACATATCAATATAATTTTATCGCACCCTACATTATGAGTGCGAAGAAAAATGGAAACCAAACAAAAATTTTATAATTTATTTCAGATTTAGGCTTAACATCTAATGAACCGAACATCATTAAATATTTCAAAATGAGAGCATACACTTGAGTTATTAGAGGGATTACAGTAAATGGGAACTTTTCACAAGGTCTGTTTGTTACAGAAATTTCGCACAAACCTACAAAAGGTTTATCGAAGCGTATTCGTCATTAATGTCGAACTGACAGCCTAGATTGATGGCAGCTAGCGATCAATAACCACTGTCAATTATTTCGCTAATCTTGTGTGATTATTCAGTGAAATTTAACTGTTAATATTACAGTGCACCCTTGGCTTCAAAGTAAGGAGCGCGTTTTGAGGCATCGAGCCCTTGGATTCAGGGTCCGGGCGCCACTTCTTCAGGGATTTTAATAAATTTGTTTTGCATTACAGATAAGAACAAACAGTAGTAAATAATATTGGAATAGATGTTTGAAACCTGCAATAAAGATGAAGTTTAATATAAACTTTAGAGTAAGAAAAAAGTAAACACCATACAATAATATCGGGAGATGATGGGACGATCACTATTACATGAAGAATTACTAGGACTACTACAATATATATGGTGATGCTGTGATCACTGCTACTACTATGAGCATCACCAAGGGTATTAAAACAACCATGTCGCCACTACTACCAAGAGCACCATCACGAGTTTCAAAGCAACCACATCACCATTACTACCAAGAGCACCATCAAGGGTTTCAAACCTAACCCGACTCACAGAATCTATATATATAAATCATTCAACAAGACAAACCACAGATCATGTAACTCGACTCACAGAATCCATATATAAATCATTTAACAACAAGACAAACCACAGATTATCTAACCCGACTCACAGAATCTATATATATAAATCATTCAACAAGACAAACCACAGATCATGTAACTCGACTCACAGAATCCATATATATAAATCATTTAACAGATGGTTGTTCAGATACTGTTGATTCTGGTAGTAGTAGTGGTGGTTTCAAATGTAGCCTCGTATTTTGTGGCGTGGTTCTTGTTAAGTTAAGCAAAGCAGCTATTTTAGGCTGGCTTCAAGTTTCCAAAGATACATCATGCGAGAATACATCGTTTCCAGTAACGGTGGTGGCATCCACTTTGTCAAGTAGTGGTTAAGTGATGGTCATTTTTCAAACAAATCTTCCTACTCCCTGTCTTCAATTCTGGAATAATAATAACCTAAGTGTGGATAAAGCATTTTTAAAGATTTTTCGAAAGAATTTCATGTAATTATCCTTTTAAACCTAGAAGATAAATTCATATTTTTGTTTTAACCTTTTTATGCTACTTATTTTTGGCAAATGTTATCTCACTCGATAGTGCTGCCATCTTTTGTTGGTATACATTACTATTATTGAAGGCTTTCTGAGTTTCTCTCATCTCTTAGAAAATATTTTATTTTTATTTTCGGACACTGGTCATTGTCTATAGAGTTTAAAGCTTGGTCAAGTTTTGATAGGAATATACTCAGATATATGGTGTAAAATGAAACAATTCCTCTAATGACCCATATAATAAAGTGAAACTAACTTGTAAAACTGTTGGTTAGTTTTAAGAAATTACTTCCGAATACATTTTGTGAAATGGACAACTTCGAGTTTAAATTCCCGTTTAGGTAGCAAAGAAGGCGACAAATACATAGCTTTCATACAGATAGTTCTAACTTATATATATCAACAATAATAACAACCAGACACAATAGTAACCAAATAATTACCATACAAACAATTAATAAATCCAATGCCATGGCTGGGATCACTGAATCCAAGTGCCTTCAAATTTGCTGGGGGGGGGGGGGGGCAGGAGTACCCGAGAGAACTCACTTTCACAAGACAGGTGCCGAATATTCTACCTGTCCTGTTCCCTGTCCTGAAATATTAAAAACACAAGAAATGATTAGTTTGAACATGGATTTAATTATTATTTTTTTCCACAGGTTGTTTTAGGGTGTTTTGGAGGCCATGTATATGTTGTATGGAGGTGTTGTTTTGTGTGTGGCACTGGTCAAGGTGTGTAGCTTAGCAACTAGTGTATTTCTAGTTCCTGCTATTTGGTAATAGTTGTGAGCTATTGTTGTTAGTCTGTATTTAAGTAAAGGAATGATGCTGGTTTTGTGCATATATTTGACAGGGGTGAATTTTGGTAATTTAGAGCTAATATTAAAACACTGTTTTGTTGATGTTGGAGAGATTTAGCGATATTTTTGGGCATATTGTACGTGTTTGAGAGCAGTATTCTATTAGGGAGCGAATATACGCTTTATAGATTTTTATGACAGTATTGGGTTGGCATTCTTTATTGTTACATGTTATGGGTTTTAAATGGTTAATTATTTTGCTTATTGATTTATTAATGTTTTTGAAATGTTGCGACCAGGAGAGTAGTGTGTCGAAAGTTATTCCTAAAAATTTCGCATTGGGTTGGGGGGAACTTAACTTTATTTCTTCATTTCCGAATTTGAAGTTTACTTTTTTAACGTTTTTTTAATGTTTATTTAAGTTGTGATACCATTAAGTTTTATGGGATTCAGTAGGACTCGCCAGTTGTTACACCAATTGAGGATTGCATCTAAGGATTTTTGCACTCTGTTGCTTGCTATTAGTGGGTTGCGTGATACACTCCATACGGCTATGTCGTCAGCATATTGTGAAAAATAGGCGTATGTCAAGTCAGGGAAGGGTATATTATTTGCAAACAGTATATATAATAGAAGTGATAAAACAGATCCATGTGGTACTCCTGCAGTGATATTGAATGTCTCAGATAGAGTGTTATTTATTTTAACTGCTGCAGTTCGATTGGTTAAAAAGGTTATATATCCATCAGATTATTTTGTTATTAATATTCACGGAATAGAGCCGGTATCTGATGTCATTGTGCTGCCATCTGATGGCATTGTGCCACACAGTGTCGAAAGCTATCTCGACATTTAAAAAAACCGCAATTGTTACCTGATTGTTGTTAAATGATTTATATATATATTCTGTGAGTAGGGTTAGATGATCTGTGGTTTGTCTTGTTGTTAAATGATTTATATATATAGATTCTGTGAATCGAGTTACATGATCTGTGGTTTGTCTTGTTGTTAAATGATTTATATATATAGATTCTGTGAATCGAGTTACATGATCTGTGGTTTGTCTTGTTCTATTTGGTATTACTGATAATACTACTACTACCAGAATCAACAGTATCTGAACTACCATCTCTACTTGGTATTACTGATAATACTACTACTACCAGAATCAACAGTAGCAATATCTGAACTACTATCTCTATTTGGTATTACTGATAATACTACTACTACCAGAATCAACAGTAGCAGTATCTGAACTAC
>NW_013678950.1:0-4191 GCF_000517525.1 Limulus polyphemus | reverse complement strand
GCCACTACTACCAAGAACACCATCACGAGTTTCAAAGCAATCATGTCGCCACTACCAGCAGAATCCCCATCAGATGCTTCAAAGCAAACACATCACCACTACTACCAAGAGTATCATCAAGGGTTTCAAAGCAACCATGTCGCCACTACTACCAAGAACACCATCACGAGTTTCAAAGCAATCATGTCGCCACTACCAGCAGAATCCCCATCAGATGCTTCAAAGCAAACACATCACCATTACTATCAAGAGCACCATCAAGGGTTTCAAAGCAACCATGTCGCCACTACTACCAAGAGTATCATCAAGGGTTTCAAAGCAACCATGTCGCTACTACTACCAGGAGCATCATCACGAGTTTCAAAGCAACCATGTCGCCACTACTACCAAGAGTATCATCAAGGGTTTCAAAGCAACCATGTCGCCACTACTACCAAGAGCATCATCACGAGTTTCAAAGCAATCATGTCGCCACTACCACCAGAATCCCCATCAGATGCTTCAAAACAAACACATCACCATTACTATCAAGAGCACCATCAAGGGTTTCAAAGCAACCATGTCGCCACTACTACCAAGAGCACCATCACGAGTTTCAAAGCAATCATGTCGCCACTACCACCAGAATCACTATCAGATGCTTTAAAGCAACCACATCACCATTACTACAAAGAGCACCATCAAGGGTTTCGAAGCAACCATGTCAACGCTAGAGCACCACCAAGTGTATTAAAGAACCACAACTACCCGGTAATGCTGTTACCGCCATTAAAGAGCATTTAATGTATTCATTTACATGTAATATATTTTTACTCTATTATAAGTATTAATAACACACTTTTTGTACAAACACATAAATCTGGTGTACCACCAGTTCTCATATAGTTGAACACATTTCTACAGAGATCCGTTCTGTACAACACAGCGTTTAGAAACACAAGAGAATTAATGTTGTAATATTTTTTCAGTAAGAATTTGTATTTATCGGTAATGGTTTCATTAACACTAAACAATACAGCTTTAAACAAACCACTTTAATTAGAATTATTTGTGTATAAGTTTTTGACCTTTAACTGGAGATATCTACTCTCAGTTTTTTGTTTTTTTTGAGTTATTAACCCTCATTTTTTGGAGGTAATAATCCTCAATTATCTTAAGTTATCATACCTAAGTTATTTGAAGGTTTCAACCCTAAATTTACTGGAGGTATTAACCCTCACTTCTCTGGAGAACTCTTAAGAAATTTAAGAAATAATAATCTATTTCCTGCTCTTTTCGTTAAGTCAAGAAATCTAGATTTTATTATTGCTATATATAAAAGCAGAATGAAGAGAGTGTCCTAGTTAGATTTACAATAAAAACTTCAGACGTGATATTTAGACACATTTGTCCAATTATACACGATTAAATGCAATAAGTTATCGGTCATCTTTGTTAGCATTGTAAAATGAATTCATTAAGAAATGTTCATGTTTAATACTAGTGTGCCTTGTTTTATATGTACAAATAACACAAAACAAACATTGGTTTATCTAACAACTTCTAACACATATATCAAGTGACTCGACAGTAACACAGGGTATCCGAAAAGTCTGGAACCATAAGTGGTTTGCAGCTCAGAAGTCCGAGCTTGGTTGAATGACACCTTTCCAGAACATTGGATTGTCAGAGGTTGTCCCCAGGGATGGGCCCCAAGATCTTCGGACTTGACTCCCATGGATTTCTCTTTCTGGGAGCTGTCCAACGCACGTGTGTACAAAGAGAAGATGGGACACCGACCATCAGAAAAGACGAATTCGCGGCGCGTGTCGGGCCATTGACAATGACTCGAGTGTGCTACGCAGTGTTCAAAGAGAATGGAAATATCGTCTCCAAATTTGTTTCGAATTGCAGACTTTTCGGAGACGTTGTAGTGTAGATCTGGCTTCCACGCATGACACTAAATTGAGGAAAGGTAACTTAAAACCTGGCAAGGCTCGAACCCGCGATCCTATTAGTAGATCAAATGCTTATAGCTTTAAAGCATTTATCCGACAAGCAAAATCAAGGTTTGAATCCTACCTATTCTTTCCTTTTGATGGTGGATAGACCTTATAGTTTTCTACAGCAACAGATGAGCATCTATAACCACATTATTACGTTATAGTAATTAAAACCTGTCTTTAATAAGTTGAACTTATTCTTTGAAGCTTTGGCCAGTTCAAAATACATATAAGATTAAAGCCACTTCGGGTGGGGGGGGGGGAATCGAAACCCCGGATTTTAGCGTTGTAAGTCAGTAAGCTTATCGCTGTCCCACGGGAACTGTGATAAAGTAGTGTTATGTTTCTTCATAGTTCGGGGGGCCTGTCGTCGTCTAATGGTTAAAGTACCCTCAATTTGAATCCGAGGACTCATGGCTCTCGTCCCGTTATCGCATAAACGCGCTCCGCAGTTTGGGGGTCGTGGGTGTATTATAAGAGGGACGGTCATAGCTCACTGTTGGGTTAGAGAATAATACAAAACAAACATTGATTTATTTACCAACTGCTAACACATGTGATACTCGTTAATAACACAGAGTTGTCGGTAGGCGGAGTTGGCTAACCGTCTTTACTCTGGTCTCACAGGTCAACATTAGGGTCGGCTATAACGCAGGTAGCCCCCTGGTGGACCAACTATAAGTATGTGGGCAGAGTAAAAATAATCATTTTGTAGATTTATGCTCAATCAAAAATATAGTTCTTTTATCACAAATCAAGATTGGAAATTTTGTAACCAAGTCGGAAAGATCAACAGAAACAACGTAACATAAATACCGTGCCAGATCTTTAACATGGACTTTAGGTAGAGTCAAATCAGTGGCGCCATTTCAGTAAAACCTTGGTTGAAGGGGTGGGATATAACCCTAATTTTTACAAAATACATGAATTCATGACGACGTAGCACTTTTCAGGGTTCATACATCAACTGTGATAACTATGTAAGAGCCAGAAGGTTATGAAGAACAAACAAATATGGACATTTCCACTTTACCATTCATATATATATATATGTATTGATATTAGTAATTTCCTATAAACATAACCCTTTAACCATTTCTAATCAAAAACAAGGAGCATTGGTGAGGCGATTGCCCCCCTCAGCCCGCCTCCCTTCAAAACTGGCGCTTGAGCAAAATATAAATAGTCTATTTGTTTGTTTTTACACTTTTATGGATTCAATGTTATAATTTTGGCGTCAGATAAAATACGTTTCGTTTTACACCTTAGAAATAACTAATAAAGCACTCAACACCGTTCCTGCAAAGAAATAGTTCAGATGTCTGTTTCTTGTCTGAGAACTGAAACTAACCAGAACACGGTAAAAACACGTGACATTAAAACATAATCTACTTGTGGTTATTATAGTTTTTATAGATAGGATGAATATCTATGGTAAGCGGAAGGGAAATAAAAAACCTGAGAACGCTTTCATTTCGAACGTTTCTTGCAGAAAAAGAAAAGTGTTTTATTTCTTTCTCTTGCTAAAAAAAAAATGTCAATTAATACAGCATATGGCTTCAGTATATTTATATATATAGTTTAAGAATATTTATTCTGATAAATTATATTAATAAGGAATATAGAACATAATGACCTGGGTGTATTTGGAAAAACAAAGAACAAAACTATTTTGGTCTAATTTTTATCTGTGTTAAAAAACTTGTTTCTCTTGGCATTAAACCAAAAACATCAATTAGGGATCATCTCTTAAAAGATTAATCCCTAAATGTAATATCCTAATTAAATAAGTTGCTCAGCCTCCTTTAAATAGAAAGTGAATTACATGCTGGACATTATAAGATCAGACGGGTCCGACCTCAAGCAACAGGCCCTGTAAATTAAATCATGAGTGAATTACAATTCATAGTATATCGTTCTGGGAGTAATATCTGAAAACAACACAGGAAATTCTGTTCTACGTGCTCAGTGGAAAGATGTTTTCAATTTTGGTTAGCTACGTGCGTCAACACTTATTTATGTATTGACGACCGAAGCTTCTACTGACTTATGTCAATGTCAAGGAACAATATGGTGGAACTTGGTTATAAGGATGTGATTAGTGTTTCAACGTAGTGGGGACAAGAATTTCCGGAACGTAAATGTGAATTAGGTGTTTTTTTAATCTGGGTGGCAGGACCATTCCTATGGGAGATTGTAACTCATTGTA
>NW_013678949.1:1606-9001 GCF_000517525.1 Limulus polyphemus | reverse complement strand
AAAAATGTAAGAACAATACTTGCAAGTTCGGTTATCTTTCAACAGATGGAGAAACAATTAAGAGAAAAATACTTGGGAGTTCAGTTATCTTTCAACAGATGGAGAAACAATTAAGAGAAAAATACTTAGAAGATCAGTTATCTCTCAATAGATGGAGAAAAAATACTTGGAAGTTCAGTTATCTCTTAATTGATTGAGAAAATGAGAAAAATACTTGGAAGTTCAGTTATCTCTTAATTGATTGAGAAAATGAAGAAAAATACTTCTAAGTTCAGTTATATCTGAATAGATAAAGAAAATTAAGAAAATACTCGGAAGTTCAGTTATATCTGAATAGATAGAGAAAAATAAGAAAATACTTGGAAGTTCAGTTATCTCTCAATAGATTGAGAAAAAATTGCAAAAAATACTTGAAAGTTCAGTTATCTCTTAATAGATTAGAAAAATTTGCAAAAAATACTTGAAAGTTCAGTTATCTCTCAATTGATTGAGAAAAAATCAAGAAAAATACTTCTAGGTTCAGTTATTTCTGAATAGATAGAGAAAAAATTAAGAAACAAATACTTGGAAGTTCAGTTATCTCTCAATAGATGAAGAACCAAATAATAAGGAAAAATACTTGGAAGTTCAGTTATCTCTCAATAGATGGAGAAACAAATTATTTTAAAAATATACTTGGAAGATCAGTTATCTCTCAACTGATGGAGAAAAATTAAGAAAAAATACTCGGAAGTTCAGTTATCTCTCAATAGATTGAGAAAAAATTAAGAGAAAAATACTTGGGAGTTAAGTTATCTCTCAATAAATGGAGAAACAAATTATTTTAAAAAAATACTTGGAAGATCAGTTATCTTTCAACAGATGGAGAAACAATTAAGAGAAAAATACTTGGGAGTTCAGTTATTTCTTAATAGATGGAGAAAAAATACTTGGAAGTTCAGTTATTTCTCAATAGATGGAGAACAAATTAAGAAAAAATATTTGGAAGTTCAGTTATCTCTCAATATTCTAGACCAATCAAATGACACCACACTAAGACATTAAATATTCCACCCTTTAAAATCCGAGTACACCGCTAAAATCGATTCCCCTCTGTTAACAGAACAGATAGCCCGATGTGGCTTTCCTATAATCACACACACACTCAGTGAACTCGAGGGTTAATGTTACACGTCCTTTTATCGAAAAAAAAATCGCTCAGCATTTGTCACACAAGATTCTCTTAACTGACAGTCTTCATTCTAGTTCATCAGTTCAAAACTAGGAACGGCGATGTGCAAATAAATTCTAATTAAACAAATGGACTATTAGTAATTCATATCAGTTCAACACTTGCTTATTATTTTCAACGTATTCAACTTGTTGATTTTAAGAGCAGTAAAAACCATCTGGACAGTGAACTATTTTTTACTGTTTCTCTTGTCACCAAGAATCTAGTTTCATAACAGTTAGATTTTCAGTTTCAGCTGCTAAGACTGACGAATGATAACAATGGCGACATTAGAAAAGTCAACAAAATGAACTTTTTCAGATCAACTGAAACTAACAATAAATACTACAATGAGAATACATAAAATCCATGGGCTATTAAATATTTATGAAACAGTGCTTTGAGTTGCCTTATATTTTATAACATCACGTTTAAACATGGAAAACCTTTTAGAAATTAACTCACAGAACTGTGAAGTGGTTGTCTCTCGTTAAAAGCGCATGCGCTGAAACCAAGGATTACCAGTGTAGACATTTACACTGAATATCGAAGTAACTGCCATTTATGTATTATTGTACATCGCACCTAGAATAGTTTGTAATATTTCGCGTTTTCTACTATCTTATGCCTATTAATTTTACGCTGCCGTTTATGTAATTTGGGTAAAATATCCTGACTTCAAAACACGAGAAATATGTTATCACAGAAATAATATTTACAGAAAATACCGTAAAAATGTAGGTAAATAATTTTTTGCTTTAGACGTTATTAATATTTTTAATTAATTAATACGATATTTTTACAGAGGCATGATTACCAATTGTTTATAACCAGTTTTTATATTTCTTAAGCTAGACGCAAACTTGAAATAAAACAATAAAAAATCAATATCTTCATTTCTTTGAGTTTGACTGTTTTGAGCATGTTATGTTTCACCCAAAAAATGAAACAAATAAGTTATCTGTTTGTTTGTATTTAAGCGAAAAGCTAAATAACAGGTTATCTACGCTGGGTATCGAACCCCCGATTTTTAGCATTATAAGACATAAAGCTTAGAGTTGACCCATCGGAAGACAAAACAAACAAGGAAAATTATATATTTTGAAACGTTTTCGTGAAATGTTTAATTAGTCCCGGTTCCAGCTTTTTTTATAACTGGAGGATGAAGGGCATTGAGATATATAATGGGACCAAATATAAAGTGAGTCTAAAAATAGATTAATGTACAGTATTAGCTTGATGGGGCAACAACATTTCAATCTTCTTAAGCTATAGATTTTAAATTACTGAAATGGATTGAGAAAAAAAATCTACTTTATGTATAAATTGAAAATTCCTTTTACCTAAATGCTTTACATGGTAAACAAATATACGTTCTATGTAGTTCTCGGTTGAAACAGATTAATCTTATAATTTAGAAGAAGCATATGTATAAAACCCATTATGATAGAAATTTTACCCCAGCGAGCTTACAGGATTAAAAAATGTTTTATTTATGGATTTAATCCGTGCCATTTTAGCTTTAACATGTGTTTACACTTGAAATATTTTTTGAACGTTTATTTTAATTACATGAAAATAATTGGTTTCATATATTATCAAACTTATTACTTATTAGTGTTATTTAAATAATTCCCATCTTCTTTTCTTTCTTCACTTAATGTGGTCTTCAAGTTCTTAGCTAGTTTTTACATGACACAGAGGTTGATAAATTATGTTAAACATTTTGGAGACTCACCACGATGTTACAGTCCATGATGCCAAATGTGGTCATGCTCTATCCGACGGCCGTACATCTTATCAATAACCTTGCAGCATAGTTTCCATTTCAAACGACTCCATTTTAAGGCTTTCATGTACAAATCATACCACTTCTTTACTTTGCTTAGTATGGCTGGAGCTCAACTTGTTGCTCATCTCTTTCTGAGTAGTTTTAGGGGCTAAGTTGATCCACATTCCTTTGTTTTCGAATATCATTAAGCAAGGAATTCTCCCCCGTCTTTCAAATTCTAAATCCCGATTTGAACACATTTTATGATTTTAATTTATAAATATCTCATTTCATATTAGGTTGTTACATTCCCTTCTCACTACCTACCTCGTGCCGAAAAGTTAAAATGTAGTTCTGATATATTCCGTTCCATCACGACTTTATATGGCTGTGGTTGTCACGTGATTTTGCACATTGAAAACCACCTAAATATAATGTATTCAACCCTCTGTATTTGAGGTGAGTTTATAGCTAATACTGTTTATTTTTTTTGTAAACTCCAGTAAATTTTCTTTGGATAGCGTTTCCTTGTTTGTACTTACAAGATTCATTTTTTGAGTGGATTTAAGTTTTTTAAAGCAGGCGATGACGCCATAATGCAGGAAATTAAGTTGCTCTTCATTTCTTAATTATTAAAACTATCCTTTACTAGCTTACGTTGTGAGTTTTTGAATTGATTTACCATAAACTCTTCCCACAGTTTCGGAGATAGCAGGACCAAACTTCGCAGGCTAATTTGGGGTGTCTCGGATGTCCTTATCTATAAGTTAGAGACCCCTACCCTTACTTATTTGGGGATCAATGGAGGCCAAAATGCATTCGGGAGGTTACCCAAGGATGATGAGGCGCTAGGTTTGTACGGTCACTGAATTCAAATTTGACATCCTTGCCCTCTCAGAATCTTGGGGATGCGATTTATAAAACTATGTTCATACTCCCCTCTCATAAGCTAGCGGAACCAAACATGGTACACATGCTCTTTTAGGTAGGATTAGAGTAAATTAATCCATGAGATCTTGGACGTGGTTAAATACATCAATCGAAAGGTTTGACCTCCAGAGTCCAAAACTGTAATTAGATCTCAAATCGGTCAAGAGATGATGGAGCTATGAGCTAAGGGTTTGTACTTGAAAAATTCAGAGCCATTCTATGAGCCGCTATGCCACGGCTAAAAATTCTTTATCCAAAGGGCACATTATTCCCACAAGGCTCGTCACAACTCTTTGAAATAGAAGAGTTCTCCATTATGACAGGATAAAATGAGTCAAATTAACTTAGTAAATTGTTCGTTTTTATCTACTGAGTTCAGACGTTGCTTCTATTTGAACTACAGTAAAAAGAATTTTTTTTTCTTGTTTCGTACTCTTTCTATGTTTATCTAAGAATACTTTTGATGCTAGTGTCGTGGAAATCATAGGTCAAAAACGTTTAACGTCTATTTAGGGCTCTAGTACCACTTGAAGGATAATTTTTGATGCAACTATCTTAGAGACCGGAGGACATACAGTAGATGTCAGTGTTTGTTTTGAGGCTTAGTGCCACTTGAAAGTTGAGATTTGTGATAGTTAGTCATTCTGTAGTATGCTCTGTTTTTCAATATTTCATTGTTTTAATTTATAGAATCTTGGGGTTAATAGTTTAATAAAGCATCCCTCCCCAAGAAAACTTAGATCCTCATAATCGAATTCCAAATTTCTATGCGCAGGTGTAGACGTAATTATTGTGACTTTGTGTAATTGTTGCCAGGAAGGAAAGGATATCAAGGTGCTAATTTGGCATGGCAGAATGGAAAACCATACAGTTAGCTTCTTGGAAACCAGAGAATTGCTATAAGGTGTAGATTTTCGATGATTGTTAGCTTTTACTTTTTCAACAAAATCTTTAAATGATATGTCAATTGGATAGGAGAAGAGGAAATTGGAAGAAAAGTAAATAGTTTTCCAAATATTTTCTGTGAGTGTGTGTGCGTGCGTCTCCAGAAGAAAAAAAAACAATTTATCAGTTTGATTGAATCTTGTCTGAATTCTTGAAAACCAGCGTCACCAGACGTGCCGATGTTTGACTTATCCAACAGCAGGCTCAAGCCGTTATCAATTGCGAAAACCTTTGCTGCTTCAATGAAATGTAATGTTGGATTATTGAGACAACTTAGACAAGCAACAGCAGTAGCACGAGATTAAAAAGTAAGAATGTATTTTCTCATTTTTGAACTTTTGCGAATAAATAGAATTAAAAATGTTATGAGTAATAATCTTCAAAAGAGATATCTTATGGCTGTTAATAAACTTCAAAAGAGATATCTTATGCAGCTAATAAACTCCATAAGAGACATCTTATGGCTGTTAATTTTAAAATATGTGAACAATAAATTTATAAGAACAGGAAAAAAAAAGTTGGAAGTTTCTCGAAAATCAGCTTAATTATAACCAAGTCAAAAAACACGCGTAGTATAGCGTATCTGTACATATAGTTCTTTTTCCATTTACTACTTCGGTTATTTACTTAATTTATCAATAATTCAAAGTAAATGTATTCTCTCTAAAACGAAGAATTATCAAATTCAGTGTTGAGATATAAATGCAGTTTGCAGACAGTTCTAGCTGTGAATAAACTATAAGCAGTCAAAACGTTTTCTTAACGAAAATTCTGTATAGTGATTATTAAATGTTAAATGAATTACAATTGAAACAACTAACAGTACGTAAAAACACTTTTGAAACTGCTGTACATAACTTATTTAAAAATTTCATAATATCTTATTAGTTTTCCGTCGTACAGTCGCGTTAAGTTTACAAAAAAAAGTAAATGTTTAGACATGTGATATATACAAATTTTCTTAGCAGTAGTAATAATAACTAAAAATAAACAGTCTAACAATGTATGTCATTTACTTTATCGCATTATGAAGTATTACAGTATATTATATATAGTCATTAATTCCAGAAACACTCAATTCCAAAGCTTGACTTTTGTTTTCAGATTTAAAGAGAACGGGATAAGCATTTCGGCTGATGTACATTTGTAGAGGAAAAAAAACATAAATATACCAAAGTACTAAATAAGATGAGCATAAACTAATTCTACCTCCATGTAAGTAAACATAAGAAAAGAAATGTAAAACAAAAAGCCATGCTTTTCGAACACATGGATTAAGACAGAGAAGACACTTATAAATTACATGAAACAAGACAGAGGAGGAACTTATAGGATACACGGATTAAGATAGAGAAGACACTTACAGAATACATGGAATAAGATAGAGAAGACACTTATAGAATACATAGAATAAGACAGAGAAGACACTTACAGAATACATGGAATAAGATAGAGAAGACACTTATAGAATACATGGAGTAAGACAGAGAAGGTACTCATAGGATACATGGAATAAGATAGAGAAGACACTTATAGATTACATGGAATAAGACAGAGAAGACACTTATAGATTACATGGAATAAGACAGAGAAGGTACTTGATGTACAGAAAGTAGAAACCATATAACATTAGTCGTTTATTATCCGGGGATATACAAAGTCAGATGGTTACCCATGGTTACGTGACGCTTTTGAAATTCTATGCAAAACTCCAGTGAATGACCATAAAGCTTTTTATCATGCTCTTCTGTTTCTTATTTACAATATTTCAAGCTTCTTTTCTTTCTTTAAGCAGATACACGAATCTAATCACTAGTCACAAGCAAAGTTTTTAAAACGACTAAAACGTATGGAGTGTTCTGCGAGACGCCTATTCGATAGCTAACATCCTTTGAAAGCTTCAAATAATTAAACACGCTACTTCTTTCAGCTTAACTCGTCCCCCGGTGAGACAGCGCTAAGCCTAGTGATTTACAACGCTAAAATCCGGAGTATGATGAAACAACCAAATTAGCCTCCAGTGGCACAGCGGTATGTCTGCGGACTTACAACGCTAGAAACCGGGTTTCGATACCCGTGGTGAGCAGAGCATAGATAGCCCATTGTGTAGCTTTGTGCTTAACTTCAAACAAACAACCAAATTAATTTGTTTAAATATTCATTAGTCCAAGTACTTAAAATACTCAAACTAAGTATCATTTTATACTTACTGACATATCGACTCAAAACATTCTGTTCTTTCAAATAAAAATTCTCTAAAAAATTAAGACAAATTACAACCTATTATAAAAATATATGTCACATAGGATTTATGATTTGAAACTGTGATTTTATATATTTTTTTATATGATTTAAAATTTAAACAACCAAGATGTTCGTAGGGTGAAAGAAATAATATTACAAAAACAATTTATAGCAGTTCTTAAGACAAGTGACTGAGCTTATTTAACTGTCTTATTTCAATATTATCACTCCGTTCTATATGGGTAGTGCCTCCCAGTGGCACAGTGGTATGTCTGCGGACTTACAAAGCTAGACA
>NW_013678949.1:0-807 GCF_000517525.1 Limulus polyphemus | reverse complement strand
CTTAATTCCAAACAACAGCAACGACAAAAAAAAACACATGCTATTTATTATAAATAAATTATTTCAGTCCACAGTAACGCATATTTTGATTTGGATACAACAGGAAAAGTAGTTGTTTTTTAATACTATAGAATATCACATTTTAGGTTTCGATATGAAAATAGAAATAAGAATAAAAGCAGCTTACTCTTTTGAGTTGTGCAAGTCTAGGACTCTTAATTTGAGAAAAGACATTTTTCACGCTAATTCCCATGATAGATATTTACATTTGCAATCAAAATGCTCCACAAAACTTAACAGTAAACTCTACTGGCTTATTTGTATATAAATAACATAAAACCTGTACAGTACGTATCCTTTACACCCTGTTTCACAGACAAATATATTTATTTTAGCGGCAAACATGCTTCATGTGTAATTTAGTAGAGGAATACAAAGTCTTATAGATATTTCATAATTATGGCCAAATACAATAATATTGTTGGTTTAGTTTTACTACAATATACGTGTTCTAAATTTTGTATTTATAGATATAACTTCTTTTTTAAGTTTTTAGAATTCATTTTTCAAATTTTTCTTGGCGCTCTATAATGATCTTTTTTTGTTTGTCAGGAAGTATTTTTTGAAATTTTAGTTGATATTCACGTGTATAGAGTTTTGTACATGTTCTTCTAACCAAATAGAAACTGGGCCTCTTAAGTATAATTAAATTATTACATTTCTCACGATAACCAAACACTACATTTTCGTCTTCTTGAAAACTTACAAGTGTATCAAGGTTAGTCAACATCAAGGCAGGAGCTTTTT
>NW_013678948.1:0-8204 GCF_000517525.1 Limulus polyphemus | reverse complement strand
GGGTGAAGTGGCATTGTCATGGTCTTTCGTATGCCAAACAACTTGCAGCATTCATGGAACACAGCTGATTCAAAGTTACGGCCTTGATCCGAATACAGTTCGTATGGCACACCAAACCTGAAGAAGAAATCACTAATAGCCGAAGCAACACTTGGTGAAATAATTCATCAAAGGGCAAAGGACCAGCAATGTCAACAGCTACTCTTTCCATTGGTGCGCCAACTTGATATAACTTCATTGGAGCATGTCCCGGTTGCTTGGGTGCCTTTTAGCACAACATGTACTGCAGATCCTGCACCATTCTTCCACATATTGCCTCATACTTATCCAGTAAAATCTCTGCCGTAGGTGACTCAATGTCTTCTTAACTCCGAGATGTTCTCCTGTTAAACTATCATGAGATTGATGCACCACAACTTCCCGTAACTTTCTCGGTATAACTGTTTGCCATGTCGTCACTTTCCCATCTGCAGTTTCCCATCTCCGGACAAGAATACCATCTTCAAGCTTCAACTGGTCCCATTGTGCCCAATAGTTCTTTGTCACAGAACTTAAGCTAGACACCTTCTCCTAAGCAAGGCGCAAGACACTTTCTTGTAGAAAATCAATTATTGGCATCAAATCTTGGTCTTTTTCCTGTTCTGATTTAATATCTATTCTTCGTTCCACTTCACCATCATCGACTCCTTCAGTCATATTGACTTCAGCTTGATGGCACCTGGTTAGTTCAACCTCTCTTTTGCAGCAGTGTCTACAGTCTACATTTCAATGAGATTTGTGAATAATTATATGCAATAAAATATCAAAGCTTAATTGACCAATGATCACTCATAACCGTATGTTCCCCAATCTCCACCCTCTCAATCATTTATGTATTAGAAGTTTACAAAATCTGAAATAGTGTTACGACAGCGGAAGAATTATGAATTTGCCAGGCTACTCTAGTCTGATCGAGCTGCCCTCTCTTTTAATATATAAGCCTGGCGATAGAAACCAGTGGGGCAGATAGATTGAAGAGATAGATAATTGAGTCAAGCGAACATTAGAACATTAGGCACCGTAAGTAAAGTATGTGAATCACTGTGATTTATAGCGTGCATTATAAAAGTTGTTAAGTGTATTTCAAATTTTATATTAAGAAATAATAAACTGGTTTAATCAAGAAAGGACTTGTATCACTGAAGTTCCTGGAAAGAATTTCTACCGGGAATTATCAAACAAGCAAATGAGCAACAATAGCATCGTTCATCATAACCACCAATTAATGAAGAAAACCATTCTGAACAGTTTTTAAAATTTTATTTCTGTGACAGCAAGCCCTTAGCCAGGTCTGAATGTAGGGTGTGTTTTTTTTTGTTTTTTATCCAAAGTGGAACTGCTCCATGTGTAACTTTAGTACCCAAGAACAACAAAAAAAACATTCAGAAATATGTAATGGTTACTTTATTATCAATGCAAATGAACATCTATAGTAACTTTCCACAGATAAGTATGAAAATGTTAATTCCGCATGTATGTGCAGTGTTACAAAAGCAATTATATAATGAGAGGTCATCCCAAAAAAATAAATAGTAATAGGGAAGAAAAGCTCCGGCTGGATGGGGGAGGGTCATTCGCCCCCCCCCGAACCCTCCTGGCTACAGGCGTGGTGATAGTTCGACTCTAAAATCACCTAGTCTGTATCTCCAAAGTTAAAATACTGTTACGACAGCGGAAGTCACGTGACGCTGGTAACATGTCATGAGATTCTCGAAGGATCGTGACTTTCCCTGGCAACTCTAGTCTTTTCTAGGTGTCCTCTATTTCAGTATATAAGCCCGGCAAATAATTACAGGTATAGATAATTGAGTCAAGCTAGCGGTAGTGACTGTAAGTAAAGTGCGTGAATCGTTGTGAATTATAGCGTGTGTTTAACTTAAAGTGACTGTGGAAATTCTGTGTATTGTAAAGTGGTATTGAGAAAGAATAAACTAGTTTTATTTAAGAAAGGACTTGTATCACTGAAGTTCCTCGGGAATAATTTATACCGGAAATTAACAAACGATCAGAGACGTAACAATACCCTTTGTTAACTGCTGTAATCTTAATCTCACTGTAAAGTTTCTTATTTATTTCATTAGTACATAATCAGGTGGCCTGTAACAAATTCCAACTGAAAACAGTCCGCTTCTATATCCACTAACAGAAATCTAAATATATTCAAAAGTTATATTTTATTCACAGGTTTTAACGCTTCACTCCTAAGTATTTGACCAACCATCTTCGTTAAGTTAACTTTCCTTGTTAACGACCTTTCTTTGACGTCTTAGCCTTCATCGACAAAGTTTCTTTGTCTGTGCTCCTTCCTTGAGGGAGGGGCAACATACTTATCTCAAATGTTAATGCAGATACTACACAAACTGGCATGGATTAGGGGTTTCTACCCTGTATGTGCTATTTAGAATAGTCATATTTACAGCTTGGAATTGAGGCATATTGTACTTGGACCCATTGTTTAATCGAAAAGCTCATTATGAAATAATTCTTTGTCTTGGACAAATGTGTGTAGATAGCCTCTCCATATCCAACAATGATTAGAACTATATTCACACCCTCTTCATTTTTCGATGAAGACATTATACCTACATGTACTGCCCAAGGAAAAACTGGCCCCACCAAGGAAACCTTTGTTAGATAATTGTGAGTTATCTGCTTGGAAGGATCATCTTAGATATAGCTGGTCACCTGCTCGAAACTTTAAAAACTAGTCAATATGTGCTTGCCATTATTATTTCTTCACCAAGAGGTCTGATCTTATTCATTGACCGAAACATTAGTGTAGTCCATCCAGATGTGTACGCTAAATAATATATTTCATGCTTTTCTACGACTGGAGAGACCTACGTTGGTTAAGAAGCTAACTTTATCAACCAGTTATTTGCTTGTGCTGACAATATTCATGAAATATGGTATGTTCTCATCTCAATAAGTTTCTTCGGGGTTAACAAATTTAGTGAACATACATTTAACATTCTTCATTGTCCCTTGAGTCAAAGCACGAGAATGAGGACATGTCATATTTCATGACTGCTTACTACAAAACTGAGCAACAATCTACTGGTTGTTTCTCTAAATGTGGATGAGAAGCATAGCACCTAGTGTATTTGTTGTGTGGTCTTCCATCCTGTGCAGATGTATTACAGTCCACAGGAATATGTGGAATAGCTGCAACCTGCAATAGCTAGTGTGCACGAATGTACAGCAGCAAATGAGTAGAGTGGCCATCCATCAAAAGAGACGCTATTACAAAAGACTAATGGAACAAAAGATCAAACTTAGTAACACGATATGTTTGAGGTATGTGCCCACAGAACAGAAGCAACTGGGTTCCGGCTGGACTGGTCCATATCTTGTTTGTTGACAACTCAGTGAAGTGAACTACGAGTTACAATGGTTGAGCATCGTGTATATGTGCATCAAATACACCAACAAATTAAAATCTACATCACTGATGAACCTTTTGAGAACTGGTTACTCCAGGACTCAGAGTTGTATGAGCAAGTTGACTCTGATGATAACAGTACTATGTCATATGATCTTGTATCAGTTGATGAGACACTGGTAGTACTTATTTGTCAGTTCATGAAAAGCCAGAATCAGATGAGGGAGGTAAGAATATCTGCTTGGCCATATAAGTAGCATTTCAGACAATTTTTGGTCTCTAGTCATCCATCCCAACTGAAGAATTCTGGTATTCAACGAACGGCTTCTTGGACAGTGATTTATATCTAACATGAACAGATGAAGAGAAATGTTGAAAAAAATACCTACAGTTAATGTGATTCTTAACATACATTTTTGCCTTATTGGTTAATAAAGTTTCACCAAACTTCGGCATTTAAACTGTAGATTCGAAGTAGTATATTGCATATAAAAATAGCGTTTCAGAGAAATGTTTGTTACTTATAAACATCATCATCTGGCTAAACTGAGAAGTTCTGGTATAGAATGAATGCTCTCTTGTGCAGCGAATTGTTTTAGACAAAATATAGGTATGTAATGATATTATTGTAAGCTATATTTTCAATGCTTTTATTTAGATATTAGCTAGATGGCGCATAATATTAAGATCGAAATGTTTATTAAAATAATCAGATTATTGAAGAATAATCAAGAATATTGAAGTTCTGGGAGCAAGAGAGACAAGAGTATTGTTTGTTTAGAATTTCGCGCCAAGCTACACGAGGGCTATCTGCACTAGCCGTCCCTAATTTAGCAGTGTAAGATTAGAGGGAAGGCAGCTAGTCATCACCACCCACCGCCAACTCTTAGGCTACTCTTTTTACCAATGAATAGTGGAATTGACCATTACATTATAACGCCCCCACGGCTGAAAGGGCGAGCATGTGTGGTGTGACGGGGATTCGAACCCGCGACCCGCATATTGCGAGTCGAGCGCCCTAACCACCTGGCCATAGACAAGAGTAGAGTACAAATATGAGAATAAGTGAAGTAAATAGTGAGTGTTTTAGTTTCAGTGAGGTATTTGAATTCGTGTTAGTTATCATGTATATTCAGTTACTTGGTTCGACTAGCGTGTAAAAGTAAGTTTATTTCTATGATAGTTCTATCACCATCTGAAAGATATTTTATTTCCTACGTCATTTGTAAACGTAGGCCTACATATTACGACAGTGTGCAGGTGAAGACAGCCTGTAGAAACGTTAAGAAAGAATTAAACTAAAACGTGATCGTTAGGCGGACTTGTACTTTGCCTTATTTTCGCCAAATGATTCAAAGAAACCACCTAACGAAAGAACAACATCATAACAGCATGTTTACGTGGCTATAAATTGGAATCTGAAATAGACAGATTAAAAAGAATATGGTAAAAAAATATCAGCAGTTTATGTGATCTTTATCATATATTTTAGGGCTAACAATCACTTACTTGCTAAATTTCCTTTGTTTTTTAACTTCATTCAAACACAAACCGTATGTTCATGAAATTAAAGTTAGCGGACAAAATTATAAGCTCATTAACTCAATGATAAACAAGTTATTAATATTGCTCTTGTCTAAGTCGGGTTTCAATAAAAGAAAATAAACCTTACGAAGAGCAGTTGCTCGAAAGGTCGCTAGATATATTGTGTAGTTTAGCGCTTAACTACAAATAGACAAACAAAACACACATTTCGTTTGGTAATCCTGATCTTTTTTTAGAAAATTAAAAGCGACGCACTGTTAATGTGACGTTAAAACTTACTATAGACAAACAATGAGTTTTGAAACTAAAACAAAGAACACAGCAATACTTTGGTGTAATTTAAGTTCTGATTAAGAAGTTGGCACATAGGATCACATTCAAAAATTGTAATTGAAAAACCATTGGTTAATTTAATACGTTTGCATAAAGGAAATTTAAGCTTCTATATATTTTTATTGCCATAATTTGTAGTTTCAGTGCTAAATTTTCTTCAAATACTGTATAAATATATGTTCACTATTGTGAGTAAGAAAAAACTAAAAACGAACTTCAAGATTATTCCGCTGCTTTGATTCTGGTATTTAAACTATAAGTAAAGCATGCATTTTATGGGGTAAGTTTACATTTTTTTTTTTTAACTTTACGTAAGTTGCTTTTGTAAAACAAGTTTTACCTGTTTAATAGTTTAACACAGCATTATCTAAACTATAGGTGAAAATGTCACTTTGGACGTCTAATGAGAAATGAAATACATAAAAGCAGCTTAACTGGAAGTGTTCAAGCGTTAACGATTCAAACTTACATTTATTGGGGTGCAAGTAAGTACATTAAATGTCTTGTTTTTAATCGCCGTGATTTCCAATGTCTGTTTTTGTAAAACTAGAATGTTATTCCTTTCATGTAACAATAAGAAACTAGTATGTTCCTTTGCTGAAGTTTCTGTAAACTTCCTTTACTTGTCATTAACTTGTCTGTTTTTGTAAAACTAGAATGTTATTCCTTTCATGTAACAATAAGAAACTAGTATGTTCCTTTGCTGAAGTTTCTGTAAACTTCCTTTACTTGTCATTAACTTGTCTGTTTTTGTAAAACTAGAATGTTATTCCTTTCATGTAACAATAAGAAACTAGTATGTTCCTTTGCTGAAGTTTCTGTAAACTTCCTTTACTTGTCATTAACTAACAATGATGCAAATACTTCAATGAAAGTGCATGATTAAAACAGCCAATAGTCAATTACTACTGCTCCTTTCTGTCTACTCATATTTATATCTGTAACTTTAATTTTTGACATTTTCCCGAGTATTCAAAAACTTATTTGGTCTTAATGCGATGCGCTCTGTAGCTAATATCTAAATTGTAACATTAAAAATATAGTTTAAAACAATAAGTATGGTGTTTTTAGTTGTCTTTTACTCATGACAGTAAACCTGCATTTATCTTTAGTGCTTAAGTGAGAGCTAATAGATAGACGCAAGCATCTAACTTTGTTGTGGCATAATTGTAGTTTGTCAAAAACTAGTCACTTTATGTATTCATGTACATTTTCAGTCAAATCAGTAATAAGATAGCCCATTGTGTAGCTTGCATAAAACAAAACACAACAACTTCCTATATAAATAGAATGTATTAAAAAATTACTGAGTCTCTTAAATTTAGGTTTATTTCTTGTCCTAATGTTTCGTTTTGGGCCTGGCGTGGCTCACTGGTTAGCGTACCAGGTTGCGGATCCATTTACCGAGAAAAAAAACAATTGTGCTCCACACTTTGGTGCTGTGGGTGCGTTATAAGAGTGATGGTCAAATCCAATTAGAATATCCCAAGAGCTGGTGGTAGGTATCTTTGAGTAGCTCTCTTCCCCTAATCTGCCTGTTCCAAATTAGGAACGACTAGTGCAGGTAGTCCTCGAGTAGATTTGTGTAAATATTATAAATAAATAACTCTTTAATTTCTATTAGCATTATGCTGTTGTCAGTAGGCTGATATTTGGAAGCAAAGTATTCACTTTTATTGGCTTTACAACCGAACTGTAATATCTTTATTGAGTGTCTAAAGCTGTAACAGTCCAAATATAACGCCGCTACAACAAGGGTCACACACACACAAAACAAATTATTAAAGTATAATAGAATTCCAAAATAAAACTTTCAAACAACTAAAATACGGTTACATATATGCTTGTTTGATAATTTCAGATAGAAATTCTTTCCGAGTGACTTCAACAATACAAGTCCCTTCTTGATTAAAACTAGTTTATTCTTTCTCGTTACAAACTTTGTAATATACTTTAAACTTAATTACTTTTATAAACACACGCCATAATTCACAGCGATTCACGCACTTTACTTACCGTGCCTACTGCTCGCTTGACTCAATTATCAATTAATTCTCTTCAATCTCTCTCCGGCTTATATACTAAAAAAAGAAAGAAAGAGGGCGATCTACTCTGCCAGGAATCTAAAATATATTGATAAACCTGGCCAAAGAGGTCACCAAGCTCAAAAGAAACGTTTGTGACCCCTGGTTAGGCTAACACATTCTTGGCAAGATTATCAACTATCTCATTTCCCTGGATTCCTATGTGGCTAGGGACCCAAAGAAATTTGATGACCATACGGCGACTTAAACGGACTAGGTATATAAATACTTCACTCAGTAACATTGGGTTAGATGTAAAGGAACCGTTCTTAATTGAAAGTAATGGGCTTAAAGAATCGCTGACTATCAGAGCTTTCGTAACCTCGGAATCTTCCAGCCACAGGAGGGCTTGTAAAATAGCATAAAGTTCAGCCTTATATACAGAAGTAGGTGCAGTTTTAAATGCTTTTCTGGTGTTGAGATTGTTTATATAAAAAGCCGATGAAGTAAAACTGGTTGACTTTGAGCCATCCGTAAAGATACTCGTGTAATCTGAGAAATTAGCTAGTTTCTCCTTGGCCAAGGACAAAAGCAAATAACTTTGCTCCCGTTTATTACCAGCATGATGAAGACTGACGTCGACATCAGGGGTTGGAATCTCCCAAGGAGGAAAGTGAAAATATTTGTATTTTGCTACATTTTGAAGGTTCACGGACCAGAAGAAGTCTTCAGTTCTTATCGACAGTGGTGAGTTATTTTGGCGAAAGGTTCCGTAATAATCTTGCCAGTTCTTTTGAATGAAATGGACGGGATAATCGTAATACAAAGATCTTGCTATAAATTTGAGTTGGATCTTCCGTCTCTGCAGGTCAAGGGATATG
>NW_013678947.1:4148-9204 GCF_000517525.1 Limulus polyphemus | reverse complement strand
TATAATAATGAAAAGATGGATCTGGTACACATTAATGTACTTATATAGGGATGGAGAGATGGATGTGGTATAGGTTAATGTAGTTATATAATAATGAAAAGATGGATCTGGTACACATTAATGTACTTATATATGGATGGAGAGATGGATGTGGTATAGGTTAATGTAGTTATATAAGAATGAAGAAATGGATCTGGTACACATTAATGTACTTATATATGGATGGAGAGATGGATGTGGTATAGGTTAATGTAGTTATATAAGAATGAAGAGATGGATCTCGTACAGGTTAATGTAGTTATACAAGGACGAAGAGATGGATCTCGTACAGGTTAATGTAGTTATACAAGGACGAAGAGATGGATCTGGTACAGATTAATGTTCTTATATGTATATGAATTAGGTGATGTTTGATTATTGTGATTTTTCTCTATGGACTTGCATGATTTAGGTGAAGTTTGTCTTTCCTTTATGGATATGTACGATTTAGTATAGTTTCTGTTTGTGAGTTTTATTGGACTTTAGGTGGACAGGTTTCACTAACTTTATACGACTTTACGTAAAAAAAAAAAACGTAAATACTGTTTTTTTTTTAGCTTTGCACGACTTAGGCGTAATATTTTTGAGATTTATATGACTTTTCAAAAAGTAATTAAACTAATGTGGATGTTTGTCTTTACCCTACACTCTTTTCGAGTCATTACACTGGTTACCCAACTATCTCTAGTACCAGTTATCTCTAAAACTCACATTTTCCATCTTTACTCCTACACTCTTTTCGAGTCATTACACTGGTTACCCAACTATCTCTAGTACCAGTTATCTCTAAAACTCACATTTTCCATCTTTACTCCTACACTCTTTTCGAGTCATTACACTGGTTACCCAACTATCTCTAGTACCAGTTATCTCTAAAACTCACATTTTCCATCTTTACTCCTACACTCTTTTCGGGTCATTACACTGGTTACCCAACTATCTCTAGTACCAGTTATATCTAAAACTCACATTTCCCATCTTAAACTGTTTGGTTTTCTACGAATTGATCCTACGATGAGACAGCGGTAAGCGTACAGACTTATAACGCTAAAATACGGGGTTCGATTCTTCCGATGGACACAGTAAGTAGAGATGCATGAATACTTTGTACCAGACGAATTCCATTGTAATGTTCCAAACGAACAAATGTCACCACTGGCAGCTCTGATCCTGCATTTTCCATAGGGGGAGCCACTATTTTATTTGAATTAGCTGAGCTCCCTACGGTGATTCATTATATAGTGTACATTACACAATTTCTTTTCCTAACAATGTATCTTGGATTTCTTTCACTGTTTATGGAAAATGTTATTTTTGATAATATTTCTGTTTTCTTTTATATCCAGTTAAGTCTAAATCTGCGAGTTGCCCAGTGCCGACTGAACTGGAAATTACAGCACTTGGCTGGTTTTGTAATCCCATTTTGGACAGACTTGTTTTGCCCCCTGGTGACTCAGGAAGTAAATCTCAAGGGTTATAACTCTAAAAATCGGGTTTCAATACCCACGGTTGGCACAGCACAGATAGTCAATTGTGTAGCTTTGGGTTTAAAAACAAACAAAACACAGACTTGGTTCATTTTAGAATTACGAAACGATTAATTTAGTAAAATCTGCAAAATTAGTTACAACCCTCATTTTCACACGTCACTTCGTGGCTTAAATCAGGACGGCGAGATATGTGGTGGGTATTAGTTAGAAACTAAAAGTTTCTATCCCATAAACTTCGAAGTATTTCTTTAAATAATAAACATAATTTTAGGTTTTTCTCGAGTTACAAAGAGCAAATTAAGATCGAAAGAAAGTTGGCCATTACCAAGATTGAATATCGCTTGAGCGAACTGAACTTGGAATACTTTCTTAGAATACGTATAAAAACAAGCAAAATCAATCTTTAGGCACTTAGCCTCGGTACCAGTGTTTGCAATGGCACACCTATCATTCTATGGTTTTTATATAAATCGAATTTAAATGTAATACACGATCATATAAATTCAATCTATATATTTGGTTTTCAAAATGATCGTCTCCCCCTAGTGGCTGACTAAGTTACTAAACTCTGCTGTAGGAAGCTTAACTTCTTCAAGTATAGATTTTGATAAGTTTTATTGTTTTTTTCGTTTCATGATTAGGTTTAGCGATTACCTTTTTTTCTGTACTTTTTAATAAGCAATTCCTACACACAACTTGACGATTAAGACGGATTGATGAATGACGTGATTCAAAGGTCAGTCAGTTTGGCAATAAAACATTTTTTAAGTACTTGGCAAGTTAAGCGAAAAAAGCCCCCAAACCCATAAACAAAGTCAAAATTAACAGATACTGTAATCTGGGAAATTCAATACTATTATGGTCCCTAAAAACGCAACTTTGTGGTGTAATATCTTATTAACATTACGTTTTGAAATAATATGATCAACGTACATCTAGGCTTTTATTTCAGTTATATAGAAAAAATATGGGGGATCAGTTCCCCTTCCTTCAGGTCGTGGGAGAACATCTACTTACGACTAATAATGGTTGGAATTCAACGGCTTGAATGGGTAATGAAGAAAAAACTTTAATATAAGCAAATGTACAACGTTTCGACAAGGTGTTGTCCAACCATTATTAATCTCAAAATGGGTTCCTCGTCATCGAATTAGAATCCACTTACGAAATTCCTGAAGTGACTATAAGTACGTAATCAAACTGGTCCAAATAAGTCAACAAATGTTGGAGGGATTTAGGATTATCACATATAAAAACATTGCTTATATATATATATGTGTGTGAACAATTTTATTTTCACAAGGGGGACCGAAATTTTTCTCTCGTGTAGGAAAAACTACGACAATTGTGTAAATGATGCATCATGTCCAAATTAAAATACTCTTCAATACTAAGCCCAATTACCTCCTAGAAGTGTCGTGAACATGTCACTCCACCTGGTAGCAAATGCGTGAACTATTAACCAATGGTGTTTTTTTTATTCACTTTATAGCTGTTTGCGTTAAAAGTTATATACTATAATCGATTTCTAGTACTTCCAGTAATGATACTTCTTTTACTACAGATATTATTAGTTGAATAATTTCGTACATATCGCACTTTATACATATACGACTGCGTAGCCTCAGACTAAAAGAAATCATAATTTCGTGTAATCTGAATCTGTACTGAGATCTTTTACTGTGAAGATATTATGCGTGTTAGCCTAAGAAGAGATACTATATGAAAATCAAAATCTGTTAGTTATCGATATATAGTGCCATCTGCCGGACAAATATTGAAGTTTTCTTAACATTTGCTAGCAATGGATTCATGATGGGGAAACCGAAGTTTAATAATGAAGATGAAAACGGTCGATAAAACATTTTATTTACATGGTTCGAACGTTTTAGAATAAGTTATTCCGCAACGTTATCATCTTTGTAATACAATTTTCAGATTTCGCTGAAGATGGAATAAGTTATTCCGAAACATTCGAACCTTGTAAATAAAATGTTTTATCAACCGTTTTCATCTTTCTTAACATTTTATATACAAATATATCAGTTAGTTAAGGTTCATTTACAGGAAAATTGAATGATTAATCACCACAGATTTGGATCTATGGTGGCAATAAATTAAGATACCGTGTATTACACTAAAATGTCTATATTGCTTTATCTATCTGCTTGTTTGTTTGTAATTAAGGATAAAGCTACACAATGGGCTATCTGTGATTTACCCACTACGGGTATCGAAACCCGGATTCTAGCGCTTTAAGTCCTCAGACATACCGCTGTGTCACTGGGAGTCGCTTTATCTATCTATCAAAAGAAATACATAAATGTCTAAACACTCTCACATTTAAACAAAGTCTTATTTATATATATAAAAAAAAACGTATATTATCAGCCAGTGAATTTTACGAGAAATAGACTATAAAAAATACTCCTGTATGTTTTGTATTCAGTAATAAAAGTGTGAAAATCCCTTAAAGTGAACATAACTATTTTACCCAACCTTCTCATTTGCATTTTTACAGTTTCAAGTTAATTTTGATTAACCTTCAAATTACAGAATTGATTTTATACCCTTCACTATCGGTGGAATCCACGTATTAAATAATATTGAGCAATTTTTACATTTTCACCGGTAAACATTCAGTGTGAAGAACTGACCAAGGAAAAAAAGAGGAGCCTGATGAGCTCTGGATTGAGCAAAGCGCGTCATCGGCAATGGATGTGGTGAACATAGTGTAGTTGATAAACAATTATTATACACCAGGGGTTTTCTTAGTGTGCGGTTGATGACAAATTGTACACGTGTAAAAATATTTGTGCGGTTGAAATTTCACCTACATAAGTAAGTTCAAGTGGATGAATATTAAAAATAAATATTTAAGATTATTAAATTACATTTATTTGGATCATTTGTTACTAGGCCTGAATATATGAGGTGCAATAATGGGTAACGTATTAAAAAATGATGAAGTTAAAATATAATTGTACAGTTGAATCAGATAAAGAATGTGATGTTTAATAATATAATAGGCCTAATACTACTGTCTTATGACAGGTATAAACACGTTTGCAATAATAATGTGTTAAACAAGTTAGTAATTGTACTTAATTATGACGTGATAATAGCTACAAGAAACCGACGGGCAAGTTGTCCAGCTAATTCAAGTATGGTAATATTAAACAGATTTTTACTAGATTTCCAATATTGAATTTGTACTTCTCATTTTCCACCATATGTTCTAAACGTAACTTGAGTACTTCAGCATACACTAAGTGTTTGATTTATTGTGATACAAGTTTCTTGGAATTATTTAAGGGTTTAAGTAAGTGTTGTTTTAAGCTAGTCCGAAGTGATCCTGTAGATCATTAAGGATATGAAAAATTTGGTATGGATTTTACAACATGTCTTCCTTGATGTCACCAGTTGATACTAGGACATGTCTGTCTTGATGTCACCAGTTGATACTAGGACATGTCACTGCATGTCTGTCTTGATGTCACCAGTTGATACTAGGACATGTCACTGCA
>NW_013678947.1:0-3148 GCF_000517525.1 Limulus polyphemus | reverse complement strand
ATCAGTAAAGATAATGATTACATTACACTTAACTACAAGAACAACATATAGATATATTTATATAACATACTAGTACTCTTCCTTTAATTGTGAACTTATGGCCCTCTTCCACTGAGTAACTAAAGAAACAATCATAGTCAAACAAGTTTCACTTTAGTTTCTCTCACATCAGTTGTCCTACATTAATTTACCACCACTGAATTATGGTTTAACTCAAGTTTTAACACATAGGGAACTTTTATTTCTCACAAGTCTTACAGGAAATGAACAATGGATTTACAAACATATTGAACTACCAAAACATTATCATTAACTTAATCTGCAATACATGTATCATTGTGCAGGAAATATGAACTAATATGGTTTCATAAAACTCATAATAATGTCCAAATTTACTTATTAAGAATCTCTTAGTGCATCTGCTAATTAAGTGAAATAAAAACTGTATATGGCAACTTAACACTCAGTTACTATAAAAAAACTTTAAAAAGACTAGGGCAGATGCTCTGGTAAGGCTTATTCTAAACGATTTTTACGTTCATCAAACACGTATGTAACTTTTTAAAACGTAGGCCAATAAATCTTGTTTTAATATTTTTTGTTTAAACATAATCAATTTCAAGAGGTAATTATTGACACATGTTTGCAGACCAACTTATCAACAGTTTTATGAAGCATTAACCATTACACATAGCTTTTATAAAAAAATTTTAATCTGCCTTGGCTTGAAAAAAACTGGCAGTATTTTTGTGAAACAGATATGCTTCTTCACTTAAAAGATATTTTACACAAATTTAATGAGACAGTAAAATAAAGATGGAGATAAATACCTTCAAGTTATTCATCAGTGTCAAAGTCACACTTAATAAAATGTTGGAAAGACAGCAAGTTGAAGAATGAGGAGATAATGTCAGTGTTAACCTTGAAAGACCCAGTAACTCTTCTTTAAATTCTTAAACTTCAGAATAACATTTAATGACAATTGGCTTTTGGTAACTCTATCTGTTATTGATGCCAAAATATTTATTTCATGGCAATATATCTGGTAGAAAATACAGCAAGACAGAACACATGGATGGCATATGATACAGATGTGTCTACATCAGACATCTTTAAAAACAACACAGACCGAAATACTTTAATATACTTATGCTAAATTGTAATTTTTGTCAAAATTTTAACTGTATTGAATTTTCCTCAGTAACAAAGAAATTTTCCTGAGTGTTCTAGTGAAGACATATCTGTATAGTATGCTGTACTCGACACAAAGCAAAACAATGCATTGGAGAGTAACTGAGGATTAAGCAGCTTGAACGAATTTAAATTTACCACAGCCCAGAGGAGCGTCCACCCGGAGGATTCTGGATTCTAATTCCAGAGCGAGGACTCTTGTTGTCGTCAATCTGTGCTCCTAAAACACAGGAACAACTATGGTGTTGATACATTTAATAAAAAGAACTACTGATAACAAACTAGTACTAACATGTAGATATATTTATATAGATAAAAATTACATTACACTTAACTACAAGAACTACTGATAAACTCAAACAGTATATGTAACACAATAGCCTATCCAAACACAAACTCAAACAGTATATGTAACACAATAGCCTATCCAAACACAAACTCACACAGTATATGTAACACAATAGCCTATGTAACACAATAGCCTATCCAAACACAGTCTATCCAAAGAAAAACTCACACAGTATTCTGTCTTGATGTCACCAGTTGATACTAGGACATGTCACTGCATGTCTGTCTTGATATCACCAGTTGATACTAGGACATGTCACTGCGTGTCTGTCTTGATATCACCAGTTGATACTAGGACATGTCACTGCATGTCTACCTTGATGTCACCAGTTGATACTAGGACATGTCACTGCGTGTCTGTCTTGATGTCACCAGTTGATACTAGGACATGTCACTGCATGTCTACCTTGATGTCACCAGGAGGAAATTATACAATTTTATTGACTTGTAATTTTTTGTTGCTATTACGATGGCTATAGTATAAGTACAGAGTAAGCTGTGGTGGCATTATTGTACATGTTTAGCAAATTACCATTTCATAACCTTATATGTATTAGTAAGCATCAAGTTTTGACTGGTAATGTATCATGTTTGAATAATTTCAAACACTTTATAGTACATGAATGAAGATGGCCCTTTATAGCCATGCAGGCATAACACTACAAGTGTTTGCTGTAGTTTTTATTACATTGATTGAATAAAACCACTTGTGATAAAAGGTGACAAGTTGCAGTGATCAAATGAATAAGCAAAAACTCACAGTATATGTAACACAATAGCCTATTCAAACAAAAACTCGCACAGTATATATAACACAATAGCCTATCCAAACAAAAACTCGCACAGTATATATAACACAATAGCCTATCCAAAGAAAAACTTGCACAGTATATGTAACACAATAGCCTATCCAAACAAAAAGTCACACAGTATATGTAACACATTAGCCTATTCAAACACAAACTCAAACAGTATATGTAAATACAATAATCTATCCAAAGAAAAACTCGCACAGTATATGTAACACAATAGCCTATCCAAACGAAAAGTCACACAGTATATGTAACACATTAGCCTATTCAAACAAAAACTCACAGTATATGTAACACAATAGTCTATCCAAAGAAAAACTCACACACTGTATGTGTAACACAATAGCCTACCCAAACAAAAATTCACACAGTATATATAACACAATAGCCTATCCAAACAAAAACTCACACAGTATATTAACACAATAGCCTATTCAAAGAAAAATGCACACACTATATGTAACACAATATCTTATCCAAACAAAAACTCAAACAGTATATGTAACACATTCACGCAGTGACATGTCCTAGTATCAACTGGTGACATCAAGGCAGACACGCAGTGACATGTCCTAGTATCAACTGGTGATATCAAGACAGACATGCAGTGACATGTCCTAGTATCAACTGGTGACATCAAGACAGGCACGCAGTGACATGTCCTAGTATCAACTGGTGACATCAAGACAGGCACGCAGTGACATGTCCTAGTATCAACTGGTGACATCAAGACAGACATGCAGTGACATGTCCTAGTATCAACTGGTGACATCAAGACAGACATGCAGTGACATGTC
>NW_013678946.1:7639-9642 GCF_000517525.1 Limulus polyphemus | reverse complement strand
CAATTGAAAAAGGCCATTACTGTTTTCCTGCAGTGAACCCCCTACTGTGCTTATTCCACACGTAAACTGTTGCCTGCAACACAAAAAGATGAGATACCTACCACACAGAAAAGTATGGTTCTTATGAATTCTCGTGCCAATGCGAATGTCGGTACGTAGGTCGCACTTCACAAAGATTGCAGGATAGAATTAAACAACATGTACCCACATCCATAAGAAATAAGAGTGTGAAAGAAAAGAATTTACCATGTCGCTCCTGTAAAACAAAAGTTCTACCACCAAAATGTGAATCAGCGATTGGACAGCATTTACTAGTGAACCAGACTTGTGCTGACAACTACACGGATAGCAGGTTTAAAGTTATTTCATCTCTGTATTTTGGAAGCCATCTTTATTAAAACACATAAACCTGTCCTCTGCCGCCAAAAGAATTCCTATACTTTTCGATCTCAATTCTAAACAACAACCAAGATAGGATGGGCTTCTTGTTCTAAACTCGAAACAACAACCAAGTTGGGGAGAGCTTCTTGCTCTAAACTCTAAACAAGTCAACCTGGACTTCTCGATCTCAATTCTAAACAATAGCCAAGTCAGCCTGGACTTCTCGATTTCAATTCTAAACAACAAACAAGTCAGCCTGGACTTCTCGATCTCAGTTCTAAACAACAACCAAGTCAGCCTGGACTTCTCGACCTCAACTCTAAACAACAACCAAGTCAGTCTAGACTTCTTGATCTCAACTCTAAACAACAACCAAGTCAGGCTGGACTTCTCGATCTCAGTTCTAAACAACAACAAAGCCAGGCTGGACTTCTCGATCTCAATTCTAAACAACAAACAAGTCAGGCTGGACTTCTCGATCTCAGTTCTAAACAACAACCAAGCCAGGCTGGACTTCTCGATCTCAACTCTAAACAACAAACAAGTCAGGCTGGACTTCTCGATCTCAATTCTAAACAACAAACAAGTCAGGCTGGACTTCTCATCTCAATTCTAAACAACAAACAAGTCAGGCTGGACTTCTCGATCTCAATTCTAAACAACAAACAAGTCAGGCTGGACTTCTCGATTTCAATTCTAAACAACAATCAAGTTAGGCTGGACTTCTCGATCTCAACTCTAAACAAGTGGAACAAGAGGAATTTCTAACTGACAATCTTTCAAGTCACATCTAACTCGTGAACTGGCAATTTTCCAAGTCATATCTATTTCTGGAAGTGACAATCTTCCAAGTCACATCTAACTCTGGAACTAACAGTCTTCCAACAAGGAAATGTACATCGTTATAACACACCTCTGACAGTTTGAGAGTTTGTTGAACTTCGCGCAAGTCATTTAAAGATTATCTCGCACCAAGAAAGAACTGACTACTATACAGAATTAATATTTCAATAGAAGAAGAATAATTTCATCTTATGCTGAAGCCTAACATGTAACAAAACATCCTCAATACCTGTTAGAAATGTAATAATCCAACTTGGAAGTGATACAATCCGTCTCTTTGATTTAATATTGGAAGTGATACAGCCAGTCTCTTTGATTTAATAGTGGGAAACCATACAGCTAAGTGGCTACAATGGCATGGCAACGTAGGCATCAACAATACAGCTAAGTGATTGGCTACAAGTGCATGGCAACGTAGGCATCAACTATACAGCTAAGCGAGTGGCTACAAGGGCATGGCAACGTAGACATAAACCATACAGCTAAGAGAGTGGCTACAAGGGCATGGCAACACAGGCATCAACCATACAGTTAAGCGAGTAGCTACAAGGGCATGGCAACGTAGATATCAACCATGCAGCTAAGCATGACCAACAAAGAACTATGGTTGTAGGCGAGCTAGGTTACTCTTTTATTATAATATATTGTTGCTGCTTGGCTCTGTCACTCTGTTGTTATAATATATTGTTGCTGCTTGGCTCTGTCACTCTGTTGTTATAATATATTGTTGTTGACTGGCTCTGTCACTCTGTTGCTATAATATATTGTTGTTAACTGGC
>NW_013678946.1:2268-6680 GCF_000517525.1 Limulus polyphemus | reverse complement strand
ATAATATATTGTTGCTGCTTGGCTCTGTCACTCTGTTGTTATAATATATTGTTGGTAACTGGCTCTGTCACTCTGTTGTTATAATATATTGTTGTTGACTGGTTTTTTAATTCTTTTGCTATAATATATTGTTGTTAACTGGCTCTGTCACTCTTTTGTTATAATATATTGTCGTTGACTGGTTTTTAATTCTGATGTTATAATATATTGTTGTTGACTGGCTCTGTCACTCTGTTGTTATAATATATTGTCGTTGACTGGTTTTTAATTCTGTTGTTACAATACATTGTTTTAAACGAGCTTAGTTACCCTAATGTTATAATTGTCTTAGTGTGTATTTTTTCTTTTCATTACTAAAAGTTCGTTCTAATAATGCTTGGAGACAGCTTGAATGGGTAATGAGTTGGATGATTTTTGTTTGTTGTTAGATTATTATCTAGAACGTAAAACCAGCATTACAGATTACCAAACAGACTATTTCTGACAGCAAACATGTTTCTAACGTTTTGTGTCCGCTTATTTCAATCTTTCAGAGTATAGTTTACTCCCGGTTAGGCTACTGACGAGAATGTTAATAGCTTTCAAAATCAGATCATCTAAACACACATCTAGTATATGGTTCAGTGTTAAGTGTATAGTAAGCTATCTCGTGTTCTAAAATCTGGAACACATTTTCAGCTTATGTCAAGTAATTTATGTAGTCTTCTTTACACGCGCGTCATTAATTAAAGTTAAGCCTTAACAACCCTTCCGTTACTATTCATCAGTCGTTGCTAGGAGCTATAGAGCACGCGGTGCTGCAGGGAGATGCTAATTCACATAAATGCTTTATGACTGTTTTAAAAACATGATGCATGCGGTGCTTAATCTACAGTCTCCTCAAAACATTTTACACAAACAGCGAGTTACGACGTAAGAGGATTAATTTCCGTAGCTGAAGAAAAGTTAATGTCACATTTCCAATCTTCTATCTCAATCATTTGGCCAGAGTACTTTGAAAACATTATGTTGTAACGGTTTCTGTTTGTCCGCAGAATCTTTTTGGATTATTCGGTGAAACATTTGTTTGTTTTGTTCTTAAACACAATGATACAAGGTTTCTAAGAGCGATTGTTATTGGTATAAGCCCTAATAATACAAAGTCCAGTTCACTTAATCATAACAAGAGTGTTTTATTTCTTAAAGTAATAGATCTATAACTTCTACAAGTTACACTTAACTAAAGATAACTTACTCGGTAGACCTAACTGTTAAAGTAAAAGTTCTATAACTTCTACAAGTTACACTTAACAACAATAACCTACTCATTAGACCTAACTGTTAAAGTAAAAGTTCTATAACTTCTACAAGTTACACTTAACTAACGATAACTTACTCGGTAGACTTAAGTGTTAAAGTAAAAGTTCTATAACTTCTACAAGTTACACTTAACTAAAGATAACCTATTCGGTAGACCTAACTGTTAAAGTAATAGTTCTATAACTTCTACCAGTTACATTTAACTAACGATAACCTACGTATCTTTATTGGTTAGTTTAAAACATAAATTCAGAATCTACAGTACTGAACTAATTCTCTGTCTGACTCGATAATCCACCAACACTTTACTCTTGTCTCACAACAACTAACACTTGTCGTTCAAATCGTTTCATAATCTTTCGAGAAAAAATCTAGTTATTAAATTACGCAGAGTAAGAATTCCCTTTGGCTAAAAACATAGCCTACAACACTGACACTGCACAGGCTTAAATCATTAAAAAAATAGCCTACAACACTGACACTGCACAAGCTTAAATCATTAAAAACATAGCCTACAACACTGACACTGCACAAGCTTAAATAATTAAAAACATAGCCTACAACACTGACACTGTTTTCTGTTTATATAATCAGTTTCTTTATAACTGAAAACAACAACAACCAACAACGCGATGTTTTTTGTTGTCTTGACTCGAATCACCATGTTATACCGGACACTACAAACAGTTTAAAGCTCTATTCTTTATAAAGATATTAGAGTATTACCTAATGTTAACACTATTGATGTTCTATAAATCGGTATATGGAAGTTATTAACCTAATAACATTATACCTTCTTTCTTGCTTGGGATAGGTTTCATTTTTTTTAACTTTTGTTTTTATAGATAGGAAAGTCAAACACTTACAGTTCAAGCAATCAACACATTATGAACTTTAACTCCGAAAGGTATTATTCAAGTTCAAGCTTGGCTGAGAGAAGTGAATATAAAAAGGTTTCTCTATCCAAAGTGTTTACTTATTCGAGAGACTGTACACTTGTGTCTTTTAAACAGTTGAATTTATTTATGGTGTAATCTAGACTGTACGTTTTTGTTTATTATTTGTGTTTGATTGAAAACTTTAGAAGTAGTGTGTACATAACAACAATATCTGCTCTAATCATGGAATATTTTCATCTGATCACGTCTTACAATAATATAAGTTCTGATCATGGAATCAATCTGATCATCAATATAAGTTTTGATCGCTTCTTACAACAATATAAGTTCTGGTCATAGAAGAATTTCTACTGATCACGTCTTGCAACAATATAAGTTCTGATCATGGAATATTTTCTACTGATCATGTTTTACAATAATATCAGTTTTGTTCATAGAATAATTTTTTGTGATCACGTCGTACAACAATATAACTTATGATCATGGAGAATTTCTACTGATCGCTTCTTACAACAATATAAGTTCTGATCATGGGGAATTTCTACTGATCACGTCTTACAACAATATAAGTTCTGATCATGGAGAATTTCTACTTATCACGTCTTACAACAATATAAGTTCTGATCATAGGAGAATTTCTACTGGTCAGATGGTACAACAATATAAGATAAACAATCCTTAGATTACGTTGTAAGAATCTTGTTTATGTACGGCTTGTTTGTAGCTCTCTTTTGACGAAATTTGAACGTTCACACAAACACGTGTTTTCCCTTAACACCATTGTGATTAATTATGTTCGTG
Source organism: Limulus polyphemus (assembly GCF_000517525.1). NCBI lineage: Eukaryota > Metazoa > Arthropoda > Merostomata > Xiphosura > Limulidae > Limulus > Limulus polyphemus. The sequence goes on along the minus strand of NW_013678946.1, from coordinate 3,681 downwards.
ATTTTTCGTGCATCTTGAAAGCACTTACAAAAATTAAGTTGTTTTTAATATCTTGAAGATTATTCTTAAGAGAAAGTTGATGTAAACTAGAACGAAGATTCCTAACAGCGTTTGTGTGTTTGCGTCTAAGATATTGAAGAACGTGCCAGAAATGTGCACATTTCTTCTGTTTGCATTGTTCTTGTTAAGTCCTCTATTTGCATTGTTCTTGTTAAGTCTTCTGTTTGCATTGTTCTTGTTAAGTCTTCTGTTTGCATTGTTCTTGTTAAATCTTCTGTTTGCATTGTTCTTGTCAAGTCTTCTGTTTGCATTGTTCTTGTCAAGTCTTCTATTTGCATTGTTCTTGTTAAGTCTTCTGTTTGCATTGTTCTTGTTAAGTCTTCTGTTTGCATTGTTCTTGTTAAGTCTTCTGTTTGCATTGTTCTTGTTAAGTCTTCTGTTTGCATTGTCCTTGTTAAGTCTTCTATTTGCATTGTTCTTGTTAAGTCTTCTGTTTGCATTGTTCTTGTTAAGTCTTCTATTTGCATTGTTCTTGTTAAGAACATATTGAACTTATTGACATATTTACAACGAAAGATTGTAAGTCAAGTCAGTATCTTATAAAACCATATTTCTATGGTGATTGTCAGCTAGCTTTAGCTTCTTTGTTGAAAGTCCACTGGCTTTCTTTTATACTAGTAGATTTGATTTGTTTCGGATATTCGAGAATCTACACAAGAGGTATCTGCACTAGCTGTCCCACATTTTGAACTAATACACTAGTGGAAAGGTAAGTAACGAAGATCACCCATCGCCAACCTTTTATGATATTCTTGTCTGGCTAAACAGTGGGATTTGACAGTCACTTTTATGGAGCAGAGAGCGTTTTTCTGGCAAAGAGCCACGAACTTTGAACCCAGGCTAACCACTTGGCCACGCCTGGCTCCGCACTAGTCCAATAAATTGATATTTTGATTCATTGACTGAGAATGACAATGAAAAAACGAAAGAAAATAAAGAAGACTGTATAACAATATGTACAACACACTATCTGTTATATCTAGTGCCGATAAGTTCTTTCGCCCAATACCTGGGATACGACAGACACAGTAGTGGCTGAGACGCTATTTATATTATCAAATTGCATGAAGAGTAACGGCTTATGGATTTAACTAGATTAAGTTGTAGAACTTCATTTAAAGTAGATGGTTTACATTACGGTAGATATTAGGAAGCTATGGTTTATAATACAGGCTGTTTGATTGGTTATAAATGTTGTGGTATATAATACAGGCTGTTTGGTTGGTTATAAATGTTGTGGTTTATAATACAGGCTGTTTGATTGGTTATAAATGGTGTGGTATATAATATAGGCTGTTTGGTTGGTTATAAATGTTGTGGTATATACTACAGGCTGTTTGGTTGGTTATAAAT
>NW_013678946.1:0-1789 GCF_000517525.1 Limulus polyphemus | reverse complement strand
GTTTGATTGGTTATAAATGTTGTGGTTTATAATACAGGCTGTTTGATTGGTTATAAATGTTGGGTATATAATACAGGCTGTTTGATTGTTTGTAAATGTTTTGCTATATAATACAGGCTGTTTGATTGGTTATAAATGTTGGGTATATAATACAGGCTGTTTGATTGTTTGTAAATGTTTTGCTATATAATACAGGCTGTTTGATTGGTTATAAATGGTGTGGTATATAATACAGGTTGTTTGATTGGTGTGAGGGTTGTGGTTTATAATACAGGCTGTTTGATTGGTGTGAACGTTTTGATTTATAATACAGGCTGTTTGATTGATGTGAACGTTGTGTTTATTTAATACAGACAGACGCAGGGTTTCATTTCATGTTTACTAATTATATCACATAACAACTATGACATTTTTTATGATGAGAAAACCACCATAAATTCCAGACAAAAGGTTTCATTTATTTCACTCAGAGTTTCGTTTCTTCAGGAACGATATACAGCTTACACTGTTATCTTCACAATACGTAACGGAACAAGGTCGTACGGATAATACTGTAGACTATCAGTGTAAGTAGTAGATCGCTACTGTAGAAGTCGTAGAAATATAATGTCTAGTGGAATAAATCCAGCCTTGTTCTGGAGTTGGTGGTTGTTTTTTCACCATACAAGATGTCTAAGTTACTCCACGGTGTTGAAAACCATACATCTCTTGTCGGTTATAATACAATTAATTACAATGCACTTGTTTCCTCATTTAGTATACGTATTCTTTAGATTGATGGTGTTACGAACCTAACTGTGTACAGCTGCTTTATGAACTCTAGTAATTATTGTTCGTATAGATAATCCTTGAAAAACAAATAGGAAGTCACAGGGTTCTTGGTAGGACTCTATATAGGGAAGGGATGTTCTTGGTTACAAGACTACCAATAAGAAGACTTACATTATCATCACAGAGGCGAGCTCTATAGCAACGGACGGACACTGACCAGTAATATTAATATTTGTCAGTTACAGTTCCTTGATGTCTAGCGTACGGAAAGGATAATCCCAATTCTTTTTAAACACCTCTGGAGCTTACTGATGAAATACGACCACGTGCAGTAAAGATTATATCAACATAATGGTAGACGTTACAGATTAATCAATTTGTGAAAATCTTTCTCCTTGTTCTGTTGGTTTTTAAGCACAAAGCTACTTAATAGGCTACCTGTGCTGTGCCCACCACGAATATCAAAACCCAGTTTTTAGCGGTGTGAGTCCTCAGACTTACTGCTGAGAAACTGGGGGTGGGGGGCACAAGAACCTTATTATTTAAATATAAAATGAATAGAAGAAACCATGATTATTTTTCTGCATCTTTCACTACGTTAATATGTTTTAATATGAATGTTGTTTTCTTTCTGTAGTAATATTAGTGTTATCTAGTGTAAGTTATTAGTGTTAGTAATATTAATGTTATCTAGTGTAAGTTATTAGTGTTAGTAATATTAATGTTATCTAGTGTAAGTTATTAGTGTTAGTAATATTAGTGTTATCTAGTGTAAGTTATTAGTGTTAGTAATATTAATGTTATCTAGTGTAAGTTATTAGTGTTAGTAATATTAATGTTATCTAGTGTAAGTTATTAGTGTTAGTAATATTAGTGTTATCTAGTGTAAGTTATTAGTGTTAGTAATATTAGCTGTGTTACTTTCAAACTGTTGTTTTCGTTACTACAGGCGCCATTCACTAAAATCAAACAACTGTGTTCCTTTCAAAACTGTTGTTTTCGTTACTACAGGCGCCAT
>NW_013678945.1:4671-8979 GCF_000517525.1 Limulus polyphemus | reverse complement strand
ATGTCTGTATAGTATATATACATGTATATATACATATATATATGTGGCTGTATATTTCTATCTATGTCTGTATAGTATATATACATATATATGTGGCTGTATATTTCTATCTATGTCTGTATAGTATATATACATGTATATATACATATATATATGTGGCTGTATATTTCTATCTATGTCTGTATAGTATATATACATGTATATATACATATATATATATGGCTGTATATTTCTATCTATGTCTGTATAGTATATATATACGTTTTTGCAGACGCAGAATTTGAACCATATCTTAATGAAGACCGACAGTGAATTCTTGATGAACGAATGTTTTTACTTGTGTCTTAATCAACAACCGTTGGTGGCCTACCAAAGAAAGCCGAAACTACACATGTTACCCTTCAAGGGAATGACCCCACATTATCTTCCTTTGATGACGTCATAATGACTCAGTAAACACCGTAAACGCCTTTATAAATGTTTATTTTGGTATTTCACTACCAATGTTTTCAACCTACACGATATCTTCCTTCTGGAACCTTAATTGAAGGCTCAGAAATTTTGTTATAGCAGAATAACGGTGGGTATTTACCATAACAACATATCTTGGTGAATCGTTAGGACTTTTTTGTTGTTGATAATAAGCAGACATATGAGGTGACCAGCGTTTGAACACGGCGTAATTAACTTTGTGAGTGGCTCTTATCAGATGAACTACACTTTTGTAATTTGTAAAATGCAACAGTGATTGATGTCATGTAATCTTATTACCAGGGTTTTTCTTTCTCCAGAGTGGCGCTCACAGCTCGTGTTCATATATAACATCCAGCTCGGTTTAGATCTAAACCTGACTGGTACAAATAGCGCCCCTGGTACTTACGACGTTCTACAGCAAGATAAAGTCCAAACTTCGCTCTAATTTAAATTTCAAAAATTAAGACATCCTGCAATGTGATGCCCAGCATTTTTCCTGTTAGCTAAGTGAATGTGTAACGAGAGCTGTTTCACTAAGCGCGTGAAACAACATTACACAGAGCCCTACTCTGTAGGCTGTTTAGTTGAACGCTGTATGAACCACAATTTACGTGACAGAACAAAACAAAAGATTTATTGAAATAACAACAAGTAAGATTAGAAAGTTTAAAATTACCTGTGAAACAATTACCACTAGGCAAGACATAGAATATAAAGAAAAACAAGATAATAATACCTATATATAAAGAAACTCTTTTTCTTAGTTTATGAGTCTATTCAATTCATATTTTAAAGGCATTGTGTTAAAAACACTTAAAAAAAACTCTTTAAACCAAAAAAACTTGTTATTTAAGTGCTAGAGAGACTTTAAGAACGTATATAGTTAACCAACGTAATGGTCCTCGTTGGAAATAGTTACGCTATCGTAATTGTGTTCGGGATAAACAGTCCCTACGCATGCACGTTTCAATATGTAGTTGAGTTGGGTGATTGAGTCATAGTTAGATTAGACTAAAGGAAGGCTTTCACTGGTTTTAAAATATTAGAAACATGCATTCTGTGAGGGTTGACTAATATCTTCCACAACCTCTGTGAGGGTTGACTAATACTTTGTACAACCTCTGTGAGGGTTGACTAATACTTTCCACAACTTCTATGAGGGTTGACTAATACCTTCCACAACCTCTGTGAGGGTTGACTAATATCTTCCACAACTTCTGTGAGGGTTGACTAATACCTTCCACAACCTCTGTGAGGGTTGACTGATACCTTCCACAACTTCTGTGAAAGTTTCCCATTCTTGTTAATTAATTCTAATATTTTAACCCTCAATTATTAATCAATATCAGATCTTACATATTAAAGATCTGTCTCATCACACCAAATTGTGCATTTATTTCTTCATGTAAACATTACAGATGCTTATCAAAATTCACAATTATTATTTGTCAAATATAAATTATATGTATGTATTTAACTCCTCTATATTGTGATTTGTAAAATCATAATTTGTTATATTTTTCTTCAGAGAAAAGAATCATTGAAGGATCACTGGGAGGTCTTTTTTGAAGGGTCATTTGGAGGTCTGCTGTTTTTATTGAAGGGTCACTGGGAGGTCTGCTATTTTTATTGAAGGGTCACTGGGAGGTCTGCTGTATTTTTGAAGTGTCACTAGGAGGTTGCTGTTTTTATTGAAGGGTCACTGGGAGGTCTGCTGTATTTTTGAAGGGTCACTAGGAGGTCTGCTGTATTTTAGAAGTGTCACTAGGAGGTTGCTGTTTTTATTGAAGGGTCACTGGGAGGTCTGCTATTTTTTCGAAGGGTTACTAGGAGGTCTGCTGTATTTTCGAAGGGTCACTAGGAGGTTGCTGTTTTTATTGAAGGGTCACTGGGAGGTCTGCTGCTTTTTTTAAAGGGTCACTGGGAGGTCTGCTGTATTGTTGAAGGGTCACTAGGAGGTTGCTGTTTTTATTGAAGGGTCACTGGGAGGTCTGCTGCTTTTTTTAAAGGGTCACTGGGAGGTCTGCTGTATTTTTGAAGTCTCACTAGGAGGTTGCTGTTTTTATTGAAGGGTCACTGGGAGGTCTGCTGCTTTCTTAAAGGGTCACTGGGAGGTCTGCTGTATTTTTGAAGGGTCACTGGGAGGTCTGCTGCTTTTTTAAAGGGTCACTAGGAGGTCTGCTGTATTTTTGAAGTCTCACTAGGAGGTTGCTGTTTTTATTGAAGGGTCACTGGGAGGTCTGCTGCTTTCTTAAAGGGTCACTGGGAGGTCTGCTGTATTTTTGAAGGGTCACTAGGAGGTTGCTGTTTTCAGGTCTAAAATCATCTAATTTTCGTTATTCACGTACAGTTTAAACAATTTGTTGAACGGACAAAACTAAACAATCAGCTACCCGTGGTTGCCCACCGCGGGTATCAAAACCCGATTTTTAGAGTAATAAGCCAGTTTAACTCAGACTTACATGATCGGTTTCAACAACCAGCATGTTACATAGTTACCTTACTTAATTCTGAAGACCTAAAAACCTACGCCAGAAACTAGTGATTGTAACATAGCCAGTTAATAACGTTCGTGTTTCCCTAAGGAATTATAAAAACCTACGACAGAAACTAGTGATTGTAACATAGCCAGTTAATAACGTTCGTGCTTCCCTAAGGAATTAAACTTAACACCAGTTATTTCTCCTCATACTGTGTTACATCACTGTGTAAAGTTTCATCTAGATTTTTGTAGACATATTTCCAAAGAAATCAAACAAACGAGAGTAAAGATTATTACGGTTTAATATATTTGAGAGTTCCGCCTTAATATTTTAAATGTTGTTTAAAAGACGTAGTTATCAGATAAAAACCTCTTCAATTATCTGTCCAAAGAAATCAAACAAAGTAAATTATCTGCTATATATATATGGACAGTCTGCTGTGAATCGTATCATTGAATCTTCGTCAGGTCCTACGTGTTGAAACATCGTCGTCCGTTAACCGTTCCGTATATCTATAAACAATTCTCGGTCAATATGTTACACGTTAGGCTTCCCAAAGGATTGATCAAGGCCTTTATATTTAGCTTGTTCTGTATAGGAGGTCATAAAATACATGCCAAGTGAAGGCTAATATGGCTCACCCTGGGGACACATGTATTTACTTGTCAGATTTTGGGAGGGATGTATTTCTATAGCAACATGTGTAGAACTAATACTTGGGACACGGATGGTCGTCATGGCCAGAATACTACAGACAGAGAAATCAAAGTAAAATATGTGAAGGATAAGCGGAGATTAACTATATCCTGAAGAAGTCGCTGCTGGAATTACGTTTCGTGCAAATGTTTCCAGATATGAAATTGTAAAAGCGCCATCTATAAATACCATAAACAACAGTAAAGCCGGTTTTTATAGATCATCAAGAGCTGTGACGTTGATGGAATCATTAAATCGGATTATATTGTCGAAAATATGCTTTGAAGACAAAAGAAATTTCGTACTTTATATTCTCGACGTTTGTTAACAGGTGGCGCCTGTATTTTAAACTACTTGATCTATGAATCACATTTTTTCGTCCCCTGTTCTTAAGTAACAAGCAAAGCTAGACTTGGAAATTGTGCTAATAAAAGTGGGAAGTTAAATAAAGGAAACGAATTAGCAGAATAAAGTTAAAACAAACTATATCAAGGACAGTCCTGTGGTAAATCATTTAATCAAACTATATTTAGGACAGTCCTGTGGTAAATCATTTAAACAAACTATATTAAGGACAGTCCTGTGGTAAATCATTTAATCAAACTATATTAAGGACAGTCCTGTGGTAAATCATTTAATCAAACTATATTAAGGA
>NW_013678945.1:0-3898 GCF_000517525.1 Limulus polyphemus | reverse complement strand
CATAGATCAAAGGTATATAAAATTAGTTACTAAATGTCCGAACTAACACATAGATCAAAGGTATATAAAATTAGTTACTAAATGTCCGAACTAACACATAGATCAAAGGTATATAAAATTAGTTACTTAAATGTCCTAATTAACACATATATATCTGCATATTTCATCTGAATTTATTGTTATCGCACTTATTTAAAGCATTACTGATTTTAATCTGTGTTATATTACTTTTTTTTCTGTCTCGTTTGTAACAACTTCTAATTGTTGGTTTCCATATTTCGATAAACTGTTTTCATCACTGCTTTTAAAACTAAAATTCACAAAAAATGTTATATTTTTAGATGTTTATACATGAGTTGATTAGTAAACCTGTTCTATTTCAACATACTTGCTGCATGAACTGCACGTGGCCGTGCCATTTTTCTCTTTCATCAATTTCACAACAGCAGCAGCACGAAGTTATTATTTATACAGGCTGTTACCCTGAAAGTTGATTTACTCGTTAACTCTTTGATTGGACGAATTCTTCCTTTGTCAGAAAATGAAAACTCTTCTTTAGCGATCGTACATCTTAAACAGATTGAATTGTGGTCGTACATCTTAAACAGATTGAATTGTGATCGTACATCATAAACAGATTGAATTGTGGTCGTACATCTTAAACAGATTGAATTGTGATCGTACATCATAAACAGATTGAATTGTGGTCGTACACCTTAAACAGATTGAATTGTGATCGTACATCTGAAACAGATTGAATTGTGGTCGTACATCTTTAACAGATTTAATTGTGGTCGTACATCTGAAACAGATTGAATTGTGGTCGTACATATTAAACAGATTGAATTGTGGGCGTACATCTTAAACAGATTGAATTGTGGTCGTACACCTTAAACAGATTGAATTGTGGTCGTACACCTTAAACAGATTGAATTGTGGTCGTACATCTGAAACAGATTGAATTGTGGTCGTACATCTTAAACAGATTGAATTGTGGTCGTACATATTAAACAGATTGAATTGTGGGCGTACATCTTAAACAGATTGAATTGTGGTCGTACATCTTAAACAGATTGAATTGTGGTCGTACATATTAAACAGATTGAATTGTGGTCGTACATCTTAAACAGATTGAATTGTGGTCGTACATCTTAAACAGATTGAATTGTGGTCGTACACGTTAAACCGATTGAATTGTGGTCGTACATCTTAAAAAGATTGAATTGTGGTCGTACATCTTAAACAGATTGAATTGTGGTCCTACACGTTAAACCGATTGAATTGTGGTCGTACATCTTAAAAAGATTGAATTGTGGTCGTACATCTTAAACAGATTGAATTGTGGTTGTACATCTTAAACAGATTGAATTGTGGTTGTACATATTAAACAGATTGAATTGTGGTTGCACACCTTAAACAGATTGAATAGTGGTTGCACACCTTAATGTCAGGTGGTTGCAGGAGAAAACAGAAAATAATTAAACGTTAGGATTAATTAAAGATCATAATTAATAAGTCTAATTGATTCACTTTGGATATCAGTCAGCGCATGACATAAAATATCATGAAAATAAAATATGAATAGGGAATGTATCTGCCACTAGGTGAGGCTGTAATCGTTATCATTACTAGACGACCTATCTAAACAGGTCATCAACATTGAACATGTATACAAAACATGCATTTTTAACTTGATTTCTGACAAATAAACAATAAAACAGTCCCAAGGGTGTCATTTGGGCCAGCCTGGAACCACGACAATGTGATTAGTATACTCAACATTCACTGTGTAAAACTAACAGACAGGTTAATAATGGTTGGAGACGGCTTGAATGGGTAATGAAGAAAAACTTTAATATAAGTTAACATACCTGATGATGACAAAACCTTGTCGAAACGTTGTACATTTGCTGTTATGTTAAACTTATATTAAAGTTTTTCTTCATTACCCATCTCCAACCATTATTAGTCTCAAAGTGGGTTCCTCGTCACCAAATTTAAAAGATAGTTTGTTTCTTCAATATAAGTGTGCTGAAGGACTTTATATATGATTTAATGAGTGAAAAGGCAAAGTTTGGTTTCTCTTCATTTCCATACCAAACAAATAATTTATAATAAAACAACAACGAAACAAAGTAAACCCGAGTTGCCCATCTTATAAGGTCTTCTCATTTCACTACAGCTTTGAAAACTATCAATAATTATGAAAAAAAAAGTAAAACATTAGTGTAATTTTTAGTTAATTTCAGTTTTTTACTTGATTAGTGTAAATTTTAGTTAATTTCAGTTTTTTACGTAATTAGTGTAATTTTTAGTTAATTTCAGTTTTTTACTTAATTTTGTGCTTTTTAGTTAATTTCAGTTTTTTTACTTAATTAGTGTAATTTTTAGTTAATTTCAATTTTTCACTTAATTAGTGTAATTTTTAGTTAATTTCAATTTTTTACTTAATTTTGTGATTTTTTAGTTAATTTCAGTTTTTTTACTTAATTAGTATAATTTTTAGTTAATTTCAGTTTTTTACTTAATTTTGTGATTTTTTAGTTAATTTCAGTTTTTTACTTAATTTTTGTGATTTTTTAGTTGATTTCAATTTTTACTTAATTTTTGTGATTTTTCTACTTAATTAGTGTAATTTTTAGTTGATTTCATTTTTTAACTTAATTAGTGTAATTTTTAGTTAATTTCAGTTTTTTACTTAATTTTGTGATTTTTTAGTTAATTTCAGTTTTTAAACTTAATTAGTGTAATTTTTAGTTAATTTCATTTTTTTACTTAATTTTTGTGACTTTTTTTAGTTAATTTGTGTTTTTTCTTTAATTTGTGCTTATAAAAACTGTTGATACCAATCACAGATAGCACGAACTGCTTCATAACTTGAATATTTTAGGCCTTAATGACTCCTGTTTCTTTGCACCATAACTGGATTTATAACTATATAAAACTTCTTATACTAAGCAATTCACACAACTACCCCCCACTCCTCCCCCCTTCCTCGCCCATTCTCAAAAACCTACACAAAACCTCTTACCTTCTAACAATAGATATTTTTAACGTAACAGTTATTTATGGATTATTACAGTGGTTTCAAACAATCAAACTATTATTAAACTATTTAACTGTTTAAAACTATTATTATAATGTCTTATTGAAGTCGGTGGAATACTTTATGCCACCTCAAAGTGAGACACGTGACTAAGAGAAAGTTAAGTGAACACGTGGGGACTTCCGGCATGTTACATTCCCCTCTAGTTAAACATTTTTATTTATGTTAATACGCACTGATTTTTATTTGAGAACGTGTGTATGTGTGTTTTTGATAGTAACACGCTTGCTTGTGTTTGTCGGGCTATAACACAAGAAGTTTGTAAAATGTAAACGTTTATTGTTGGTATCTTCACACACATTAATTCTGAGATAACTCATACGGTGGATAGTGAATTACAACTGTTTACTGTCTTATCAGGCAACAGGTAGACAAAGCTGCTCGCGCCCTCGTAGCCAGCGGTATGACCAAGTTTATGTAGAACAACTGTTTGTGTGTTATATAAGAGTTCTTTATATTCCAAGAAAAAATGAAATTGAGACGCGAAAATTTTTCCAAAACATCAGGATTCTTGGATGGACACATTGTCATGACCCTCATGTCATCACAATTTCCATCAGTAGACGTTGATTGTCTACGTTGTCAGGGCTCTCATGTCATCAAATGATTTCCGAAACATAGGTAGACGTTGATTGTCGGAAATCATTTGATGACATGAGATCCCTGACAACGTAATTCAACGTCTACTATGTTTCGGCTACGTTGTCAGGGGTCTCACTGTAAACAGGTTCAACCAGCTTCAAACCATCTGTATAATTGAGTCATACCGTTACACAACACTTGTTGTACCGC
>NW_013678944.1:8113-10190 GCF_000517525.1 Limulus polyphemus | reverse complement strand
AGAATGATCACATAGAATGATCACAAGTAACTATCACGTAGAATGATTACATAGAATGATCACAAGTAACTATCACGTAGAATGATCACATAGAATGATCACAAGTAACTATCACGTAGAATGATCACAAGTAACTATCACGTAGAATGATCACATAGAATGATCACAAGTAACTATCACGTAGAATGATCACATAGAATGATCACAAGTAACTATCACGTAGAATGATCACATAGAATGATCACAAGTAACTATCACGTAGAATGATCACATAGAATGATCACAAGTAACTATCACGTAGAATGATCACAAGTAACTATCATACAGAAATATAAAACTGCAGAAGTTAAACACATCCTCACTGGACTTTTTTTTTTAAAGAAAGTCCGATTCGGTATCATATACCAATAAACTGATTCTGTAATGAGTCACGTGATTGCTCAAGCCTTATATATATTGCAATATGTAAATGTTTTTTCTCCTATATAAATTTTTAAAATGTTGGTAAAATTATCTGTTTCACGTGATGCTTCTAACAATCTGTGTATTGTGGAATTAAGTAAGCTCAGTAAAGAAACTAATAGTAAAATCTGTCTCTGAAAATATAATCTGCTAACACTAAACAACTTCTTGCTACCGGGTGATTAACATTAGCGAGAGTCTACTTTAACCTGTTACTGTTTTTTGTTTGGTTTTATATAGAAGATACACTACTGAGATTAGGTAAACTGAACGAAATCAGAATGTCTTCACAAATGACGGTTCATGCTCTTAATATTCCATTCTTGTTCTAGCTGATTTGTTGATTTTTTTTTTTCCCATGGAAAACAGTTCAGAATGGAATGTTTAAATTCCTTTTCCGGACAAACACGCGAACAGAAAGTGATTTGCAAAGAAGAGGAGATACAATCCCCGAACAGACTTAGTTAGTAACCAGTTTTCTTATCCACTGATGTCACATATAGGCTACACTTTTACACGTGACCTCATTTACATCAGAAAGCCTTCTTCCTTCACTACAATAATGTGCTGTCTCCGGAAAACCAAGAGAAAAAAAAAAGATACACAAAAGAGGCGGACTGTACTTTCCTGGGAAGATGGTAATAAAGCGAGCTTAGCGAGAGTTATGTCCTGGGGACAATTCTGTTGTGCACGTCAATCTAACTTAATCAGGTGTACCTAAAGCAACGATCAGAATACGTGGAAATCCTTTTTGGATCGATATTTTTAACTGACTAAAAACTCGCCACTTTCAATACCTGAAGCTACTTACATAAATGGTCGGTATTTTACAGATAAAGGATTTACAGCTTTCATAATGAGCCCCAAATGAACGTTTCTCTATTGATTTGTGAAGAAAGAAATTTTTGTCAATCATATGTAAATCTGATACTACTAATTAAAAACAAAGGCGGAACAATACCATACATTAAACGAAGCTTTATAATCTTGGAAACATCAGACACAAAATGTTTATCACCTACATTTTCCTCTAGTAAATATATTCGTATAAAACTCGCAAGGTAAGCGACCACAACATAAACTTTGGACCTCATGATTTATAGTCTAATTTGAAAGTAGAAGTCTGAAATCTCTCCAGCCGTGGACCACTTCTCAACATCCACCGTGTCATATGGACCATTTAGGCCTCGCTGTACTAGGCAATTCTATTAGTTTCAGCCAATCTCTTTGCTAAGACGTCACGAAGGAGCTGCACATGGAGAGGAAGGATTCAACCATTCGCTTGAGAAACACCAGACACACAACGTACCGCCAGATGGCGATTAAACCAGCCCGTAATGGTTTAGTGTTTTATAATTAATTTTTAACTACCGAATTTTCTCGGCTGTTCAGAAAAATAATTCTTTTATGTACCTCACATTTTCTAATCAAAAGATATTTGGTTCAGAGGGAGGTTCAGGGAGGTGTTTATATAGTTAGCATGATCCACAGAGAATTACAACATCATAACAAAGAATTTTCAGCAGTGTTTGGTTCAGAGGGAGGTTGAGGGAGGTGTTTATATAGTTAGCATGATCCACAGAGAATTACAACATCATAACAAAGAATTTTCAGC
>NW_013678944.1:4305-7113 GCF_000517525.1 Limulus polyphemus | reverse complement strand
GAGGGAGGTTGAGGGAGGTGTTTATATAGTTAGCATGATCCACAGAGAATTACAACATCATAACAAAGAATTTTCAGCAGTGTTTTGGTTCAGAGGGAGGTTGAGGGAAGTGTTTATATAGTTAGCATGATCCACAGAGAATTACAACATCATAACAAAGAATTTTCAGCAGTGTTTGGTTCAGAGGGAGGTTGAGGGAGTGTTTATATAGTTAGCATGATCCACAGAGAATTACAACATCATAACAAAGAATTTTCAGCAGTGTTTGGTTCAGAGGGATGTGTTTATATAGTTAGCATGATCCACAGAGAATTACAACATCATAACAAAGAATTTTCAGCAGTGTTTTGGTTCAGAGGGAAGCGTTTATATAGTTAGCACGATCCACAGAGAATTACAACATCATAACAAAGAATTTTCAGCAGTGTTTTGGTTCAGAGGGAGGTTGAGGAAAGTGTTTATATAGTTAGCACGATCCACAGAGAATTAAATATAACACAGTTACCACTCTTAGAAGGACCATTATGATTTAAGATTAACTCGTATTAAGGACTAGAGAAGATAACGTGTAAAATATTGTATGATACAGCCGTGAAAGTGATAAAAAACATGTGTTAAGAACAACATATCTTGTGTTATGAACACAAGTCCAGTGCTTTAATGGCTAAAACACAAATCCAGAGCTTTAAATTACTAAAACACAAGTCCATTGCTTTAATGGTCAAAACACAAGTCCAGTGCTTTAATTACTAAAACACAAGTCCAGAGCTTCAAAGGCTAAAACATAAATCCATTGCTTTAATGGCTAAAACACAAGTCCGGTGCTTTAATGGCTAAAACACAAGTTCAAGCTATAAATTACACAATTATTGTTGGCTAACAAAACAAAGCATAGAACTGTTGGCTGATACACAATCTGTGTGTTGAAAATAAAAACGTAACTTGAAACCCAACAATTTAATTCAATAAGCACAACTGTATTGTAAGAAAACACACATACACAACTTTTGTATTTATAGCGCTACAACAATCCCTTGTGTTATCATTAACACAAATGTGTGTTTAGGTAACAAATTATCACGGTTGTGACATAATACAATTTTTATGTTAGTTTATATAAATCATAACCCATTAGCAAATAAAGAATCACCATTTAAAAACAACAAACTATGAAAGTCACCGGTTATGAGCGTAAATTATCGGTTCTTGATCTAAGTAAAAAAGTCTCAATATAAAGGTAATTAAACTATGGTTAATGAACCTAAGAGTCACCAGTTACAGAATATGTTTCCTTTTAGAAAATCCTTGTATACTCCAATCCTCGTGAGAGTAACGGAGTAAAACTTAAACTGTGACAATTACACCAACTTTGTTTGATCATCCGTGTATACTCCAATCCTCGTGAGAGTAACGGAGTAAAACTTAAACTGTGACAATTACACCAACTTTGTTTGATCATGATTAATTTCAACTCGTCTATCTTAACGATGTCTTCAGAATTTTGATTATTAATGGACGGTCCCTTTCTTTCGTGTAATACAAATGTACTATGAGAACTTTAATTTCGATGACGAGGAACCCACTTTGAGACTAATAATGGCTGGAGACGGCTTGAATGGGTAATGAAGGAAAACTTTAATATAAGTTTAACATAACAGCAAATGTACAAAGTTTCGACAAGGTTTTGTCATCATCAGGTATGAGAACGTGTCTGTGAATATTAAGTGATTACTTAGCCCAAGAATGGGTAGATTTAAAAAAACCTTTTGAAATGATTGACTTGCTTTTAGAAGGAAAGAAACGTCATCCCTCCTCGGAAGGTAAGATATGAAACAAGACTAATCAAATTAGAAAAACTTTACTTCTGACTATTTGCCGTTAAAGTTTAACTAATAGAGGGGGGGGGGGTCTGTGTGGTATTTAACCTCACAAAAGTAAGACTTTGTTGCGCAAAGAAATGAAATGAAGACTGAAACACGAGATGACTACAAAAAGACTAACAAACTTTTCAATAACAAATCAAGTCATAGTGCCGTTCTGTGAGTAAGGAGTACAGAAGTTAACCATACTTTAGAAAAACGCTTTTTTAGAACTAGTTCCTTCGCCATGATCCCCCCTCCCAAGTATGATGGCCATGATTACACGTTATTGCCCGACACCGCCATGTCTACTGAAACAACATGTGTTTACCATAACTATTTACAAGCTTTCCACAGACCTTCCACTGCACATAGCACCGGCTTCCAAAGTTACATGTAGTCAGGTCCAAGTTTATTGGAGCTGCATCGTGGATTTTGCCATTGATTTCAAGTTTCCGTGATAATAAATATATTTCCATATGTAGCTGGAAGCGTTTTTATTGTCATTTCAGTGTGCCAAGAGAAAGAGTCAGCGTCAACGAAATGGCTTTTGGATAAAAGGTTCTTTTTCTTAGCCTTCAATTTGACGGTGAAGGCGTTGTTCCCGACTGACTTGGGGTTTGGTGTCGAAGGATGAAGATGTTGCTCCAGGTTGACTTGGGGTTTGGGGTCGAAGAATGAAGGTGTTGCTCCAGATTGACTTGGGGTTTGGTGTCGAAGGATGAAGATGTTGCTCCAAGTTGACTTGGGGTTTGGTGTCGAAGAATGAAGGTGTTGCTCCAAGTTGACTTGGGGTTTGGTGTCGAAGGATGAAGATGTTGCTCCAAGTTGACTTGGGGTTTGGTGTCGAAGAATGAAGGTGTTGCTCCAGATTGACTTGGGGTTTGGTTTCGAAGAATGAAGGTGTTGCTCCAGATTGACTTGGGGTTTGGTTTCGAAGAATGAAGGT
>NW_013678944.1:0-3323 GCF_000517525.1 Limulus polyphemus | reverse complement strand
TACTGAGGTCATTACATCATTTCTAGCTGTCATGGCAGAATGTGTGGTTCTACTGAGGTCATTACATCATTTCTAGCTATCATGTAAGAAGGTGTAGTCCCCCTGATAATGTTAGCTTTTTTTATGTATAAAATCTTCTGGGCGATGGCAGTCTGTCTTGGATATACTATATAATTCTTCGGGACCTGAAGCTTCGTTTGTCTCTACTTCACAATTTGCCTTTAGGTCTGGTGTGTCGTAAAGATTTCACGTTATCCGCGCATTACGGAGAGAAAAAAAAAGAGGAAACGTACCGTGAAAGACGTGGAATTCCCTGTGAAACGTAGATATATCGGTAGCACACAGAGTTTCAATTTAATGGAAGTGTTAGAATCAATAACTTCCGAACATGCTCGAGTAACCTCCAGCCTACCAATCAAGTGACATAAGTGTACCCGTCAACCTCACTAATTTTTTTAAAGTCCCACAGAAAAGCCAGTCGCGTGCACTCCGCCAGTACAGTGCTGCCAATTGCACTGGTGGTTAGGAACTTTTTATCACAAGAGTAGCATCATAGAGTTTACATTTAGTTGCTTCAAAGGCTAAAAGTAGTCTAAAGTTTAATGATCCGTGTCCTATCTTGAGAAGCTTTAGGCCAGGTCCCTCCACCTGCCGACACAAAATATTACTAATAAACTAGCACATTTTGGTACAACTGTAAGAATTCTAGGTTTCCTAACATATGCCTTTAGTTGTTAATCAACACCGTCAATTAGATTTCAAGTTGCAAAGGTTCACGTGCCACTTAAGACAACAGTATCTCTGGCAGAACTTCTGGTTGGTTGGCCAGCTTTAGTCTACAACGCTAAGTATTTATTTTCACATTGATAAAACAGAATAAAGTTTTCAATTAACACGTCTACGTTTGATCCTTTATTTTCAATGTTGATATCATCAACGTTTTTCATGGCTAGTGTAATTGGTGTCGAGTAGTGGATGACATCTATTCAGGATATTAAAGCTGGTTCCTCGAAGATTGAAGTGGACATTATTGGTCGAACAAGGATCTTGTAGAATTAGTAGAAGCTGGACATGTTATTTTATTTTATTCGTGATTGTGTGTGGTTATCTACAGGTGTGTTTTTGTTGTTAAGCACACAATGATCTACCTGTGTTAACCACGAATATTTAAACACAGATTCTTCTAAAATTATAAGTTTTCAGCTGAGCCATTGGGAGGAGATGGTTGGGAGGCATCTATAAACCTTCTAATAAGGTACATTGTAAGAAATACCACCTGAAGGTTGGTTTAAGAAGTAAGATATTACATTGGAATTGAGAGGTATATTGTAAGAACAATATTAGCATATCGTTTTTTAAAAGTGTGATTAACCTTCTGTATACTCTCCAACACATGTTCATCCTCACACAAAGAACACATAAAGAAACTCTTCTAGTTAACCCGTAGCTAAAATATGATTGAAACAATAATATAAGTACTTACTCTCCTGGATCCGAGGTCTTCGTTTGTATGGTAAGTCTGCAAGAAACGATAAAAATTGGTTTTAACACATCTTGCAGAGTTCTTGTTACACATGGAAAATGACACAATTAAGTTAACAACTTGACCTGACTGCTAAAAACTTATGTTCCACAATATAAGCTTTCTAGAAATTCACATTCGAATCCTTAAAAAACACGGAACAGTAAGAGGCGTTTAAGGCTAACTGATGTAATAATACCATTTAAACTTCGTTAGCTGGTTAGATTGAATGAGCTTTTTGAATAGAATTAAAGGTACTGAAAGACAATAGGCACAAAGTGAATTTAATTGGGCTTGTTATAAAGCAGAAGCGAACACTCTTTTGAGATAATGCTTTTTTTATCCTGTTTACAGGTTTTCCATGTTCACAAGTTGTTTATTTATTCAGTTGAACTTTAATGAGTTACGTTCACAATTTTAATTAAGAACGAGAAAATTAAGTATACAACTGTATCAATTAGGAAAGATGGTAATTGGTCAAATTCAGAGACTTTTTGAACGTGTTTGTTCAATTACAAAATTTATCAGGCAAGGGACTTTCCTACAGATACCTAACATTGAATCAGTGTTTAATGTTTCTATATAAACTGACTGATACAAACAAGCACACTTAATCGCTCCTTTCCAAATAGCTTAATATGGATGTGACATGTAACTGCTCGATTAAAAAGGTAAAACTTGACCTTTGATCTTTAGATATCAAAATGAGTAATTTTAACACGGGAATGACAGTTCGAGCTCTGGGTTGGAGCTTTACCTATTATTATTATTATTATGCTTTACAGCAGCGCTGCAAGCAACCGAAAATATTGGACCTCGAAATGACTGAGATCCAGATATGTTGACGTCCGTATCTGTATCAATCTCCTCTTATTACGCCGGCTATCAGCTTTGCAAATAGATAATTTATCAAAAGTCCAAACCTACACGATGGGATAATTAGCTACCTCATTACTGGCAATATATTCCCGCTTTACAACAATCACATAAATGAAATATTGATAAAATATAAGTAGATCAACAATCACTACCAGCGTGTGTCAGCAACAAACACAACGTTTCAACTACTGCTTATAATGACAAGTTTTTAAGTTGTGTTTAGCTATACGTATTTCTTTCCAGAAATGGCGTCTCAATACTGCTGCCAACGTCTCGTCGAATTTACGATGAAGTCACCGGAGAAAGATCCATTTTAACGAAACGTTTTAAGCAAGGGTTAAAGACTTGCAGATAAATACTACTAAGGGTTAATGTCCTCCGGTACGACAGCGGTAAGTCTACGGACTTGAAACGCTAAAATCCTGAGTTTGATTCCCCGCGTTGGACACAGCAGATAGCCCAATGAGTATTGCTGTAAAAAACACACTAATGGTTGTGGTGTCAATTCCAATGGTTTCAATTCAGTGGGTTGTCGCCACAAAAACGAATTGTAACGCCACGGGCGACATTTTTAGCCCTTATGTATTTGGTTGACTCTGTGAATTCCTGACAACTGGACACCGCAATTTCGGCAATTGTGAGCCTATGGCTGGATGTTTATGTCATCTTTTGTTTTCAAATATATTCATACAGCAGGATTGTTAAACTATGTAGAACCAATGGAACGCGATGTTCGGAAGAAAGGTGTCTTCAGTGGAAGCGAGAAGACTTACACAGCAGAGTAAATAGATTTTCACACCCCAAGTCAACTTGGAGCAATATCTTCATCCTTGACACCAAACCCCAAGTCAACTTGGAGCAACATCTTCATTCTTTGACACGAAACCTCAAGTCAACTTGGAGCAACATCTTCATTCTTTGA
>NW_013678943.1:1574-9105 GCF_000517525.1 Limulus polyphemus | reverse complement strand
TTTATTTTGTTGTTCGAGCTGTCACTGTTGCAGGTTTTCTTGCAACTGCTGTTGTCTCTCTTGTTGTTTCTTTTCTCGTTCTTCTTGTTTCCTTTCTCGTTCGATTTCTCGTTCTTCTTGTTTCTTTTCTCGTTCATTTTCTCGTTCTTCTTGTTTCTTTTGCTGCTCTTGTATTGCTGCCATCAAGTCTGCTAAGCTGTAGGTTGATTTTCCGCCTCTCGTTTCCATTTTTTTTTCGTTCCACTTCTGACACCAATTTGTTACGTCTCTGTTTGTTAATTAATTTTCCGTAACCTCGTTCCCACGAAACTTTAGCGACACAAGTTTTTCTTGAATAGAACTGGTTTATTCTTTCTGAACATAACTTTACGATACACTTAATTTCAACAATCGCGCTAAAACAAACGCGTTAACTTCAACATTACTCTCTGACTGCAGTTCAATTACTCATTACCTATACACACATTGTCCCGTCACGTTGTCACCATCTTATATATACCAGCCTACCCTATATCTAGTAAATGCTAGAGCACTCCCGAAGGAACGGGATAGTTCTAGAAAGCAGGTGGCGTGACACTAGTCACGTAACCTCGCTGACGCAACAATAGTAACTTTAGTCTCCTGGTGGGACAGCGGTAAGTCTTCGAATTTACAATGCTAAAATCAGGGTTCGATTACCCTCGATTGACACAGCAAGTAGCCCAATGTGGTTTTTGCAAAACACACAAGATTTACTTTATGAAAGACATTAAAGATTCAGAATACTAAGATGTGAGGTTTTTATCAGACCTAGGATGTTAAGATTCGATAGCCGAAAATTTTGATGTGGGGGAAACCAGAGTCCTGGGAGAAAACCACTTTCACTGGAGAGGTGCCTAAATATACCTGACCTAAGGCAAGACTTGCATCTTTAATAGAAAAAGCCTTTCCTTATTTAGTTGATATTGTGCTGTCGCCAACCACTTGACTACAGTTCTGAATGTCCTTGACACATTGTAAAACATCCATTCACTACCCCATTGTTTTTTACTCTTCTATCTTCCCCATGACTTACTGTGTCTTCATGAGGAGGGCATATATAAGCTTCAATGTCATATTGTAATTCAGATTGTTTTGCTGATAATCATACTGTTAATTCTGAAACCAATGATACTTACACCTATATATGTTTCAATCAGTATCAGAAACTTAAAACGATTTTGACAGCTTTAATTGATTAGAATAAAGGGATTTCCTGTGTCTGTGTTGTCAACTCTTATTCGTCAGCGTTTTCATCCCTTTAATTCCACATTGTCTACTGTTGTCTCGATCGGTTTAACGTTCATGTGGACTCTCATTTTCATGACACTAATCTTATCCTTGTGACAACAATTTGAAATGAATAATATAAAAACAATATTTTCCTCAAGCCTATTAACTTTTATTCTTTGAAGCAGGATTCGTTAGCTAGCCATAATACTAAGGAAGCTTCTGCTGGAATGATGTCTTATTTTTTCTCAGTTCTGTTATAAATATTGAAATGAATTTCTAGTGTGCTTGAGTATATTAATCTTATGTTGGATGATGTGGTTATTGAATTTGTATAAATTTCACCTTCTCCTAATTTTCGAATCATTGCTGACACTTTTATAAATCAACTAAATGTAAATAGTCTTTTACTAGTCATCTTCCTTTGTTTACCTTGCTTCTGCCTTGCATGGATGATGTTTTCTCATTGTGGAACTTTCTACCTCAAAGTAATTATGAGCTACCAGCTACTCTTGATTTTCTGATTTAATTATTCAGAATAAATGTTTTCACTAATGTAGTCTATATTACCATATGGCTCTTATGTTTTTTGACACATTTCTAATCAAGCTTCATGACAAGGTATTTGCTCTCGTCCTTTCCACCTGACCAAAATAGCTTATTTCCATCATTATTTCTCTTTGCAGGATTTCACCCACACTAGTCTATGTCCAGTAGAAGTATGTCAGCAGGAGATTATTAGATTTTTTATTATTTTGACATTCTTCTGGTATTTATTCCTTTTTATCTAATCATCAGTTAATGTACATACTTCTGCTTTGCCTGCGTCATCTATTGATGTGACCATCAATTAATGTGCATACTCATGCCTTTCCTCCTTCATCTATTCATGTAACCATCAGTTAATGTACATACTCCTGCCTTTCCTCCCTCATTTATTGATGTAACCATCAGTTAATGTACATACTCATGCCTTGCCTTCCTCATCTTTTCATGTAACCATCAGTTAATGTACATACTCCTACCTTGCCTCCCTCACCTACTTCTTAGTTGACATCAGCTACTTCTTTTTTTGTTCCTTCTTACTCTCCCTTGTAGCCCAAAGTAGGCATATGTAATTAGTCTCTTTTATTTTAGATATGTCTTCCTTCTAGACTGTTGTGGGTCATCTTGAATCACTGGTTCATCTCGGGGACCCATGGTCTTGGGATACTTGGGTTTGATCTTAACGTTTTTTTTCTACTTTCTTCCTATTCAATCACATGTTATAGAAAAGAAAATTTCAACTTCCTTCAAAAATGAACAGTAGAAGATTATTGTTATGGTTCACCAAGTTTTTATTTTTATCTCTTTGTAGTTCTGTAGAAATCATATCTTAGATATATCATAGCCCTGCCTCAACTTACTTATTCCCAGAGACATCTCTAATGTCACCATGCTTCTCAGTAGGATCTCAGTTCTGAGTTATTGTTGCACAGCATGCATAGTTCTTTCATCAATCTCATATGTCTCCAGTTCTTCCATATCGTATAAAACTATAACTTCATATTTGGATGTTGTTTGGGTTCTTTGTTAGTTCTTTCTTGGTGATGCTCTTCCCTAGCTGTATATCAGTCTTATTGGGCTACCCTCCAGAGTATGTGCATGAAACTTAATATATATCTTATCTCCAATTTCTCAACAAATTGTTTCCCTGATGTATTTCTTTCAATGATTGTGAGCTTTTTCCAAAACTGGTTACAGAGCTCCTCTATCTGCCACTTTCAGATACCATGACATTTATATTTTGGAAACCTTACATTTTCAACAATTCCAAGCTTCTAGACATAGTCCTATATGGAACATGAGAATAACCTTGCATTTATTTGCATTTTCTTCCTTTCAACTCTTAAGTAGATTATTCATCCTGTCATATTGCTTTCAAATCAGATTTTCATATGTAATTTGCATCAGACAAAGGATGATTTAGAATTCGTGCCTTTGATGTTTGACACACTTTATTTGAATAACTTTTACTTATATTGGGCCTTCCTAGTTGAAACGTAGGCAACATTTTTTACTTTAATATATTTGGTATTATCATTGCTCTGTCATAGAGCTGTTGAGACCATCCTTTGGTATTTTCAGTTTTTTCTCAATCCTACTTATTACGCTGGTTTTGTAAGTTGGTTGGCATTTTTAGATGTGGATGTAGTGGGCTTTCGACCTAAGAACATTTCCAGTCATTATCTGTTAGTGGTCTCTTCTCCCTCCTTCAAGAATTTACCACTCTAGTTATATAACAATACTTTGTGCTTTTACTCCAACTACCTGTTGCATCATCATCTGTTTCTACACCTGAGAATGTACATGGCTCCCCAGGTATGTATATACTGCCAGACCCCCTTATTTTACATTAACTAAAGAGCCCCTGGTCAAATGAGTTGACCTGCTGAGAAGAATGTCTAATGAGGATGGTCTAATCCACTTGATTCTCACATGACTATACCCCAGTCCAATATATTGTATTTTACTCTGGTTCTTGATTCTATTCAAACTCTGATCGAATACATCTTCTTCAAGTCATGATCTAACTTGTCACCTTCCTTCTAACTGTCATAGTGTAAATTGTTATCATCCTTCTAACTATCATGTTTTAGGTTGTTACCTTCCTTCTAACTGTCATGATCTAGCTTGATACCTTCTTTCTAACTATCATGGTCTAGCTTGTAATATTCCTTCTAACTATTATTGTCTAGATTGTTACATTCCTTCTTACTGTCATGGTCTAGCTTGTAATCTTCCTTCTAACTATTATTGTCTAGATTGTTACATTCTTTCTTACTGTCATGGTCTCGCTTGTAATCTTCCTTCTAACTATTATTGTCTAGATTGTTACATTCCTTCTCACTGTCATGGTCTAGCTTGTTACCTTCTTTCTAACTGTCATGGTCTAACTTGTTACTTTCCTTCTAACTTTCATGATCTAGCTTGATACCTTCTTTCTAACTATCATAGTCTAGCTTGTAATCTTCCTTCTAACTATTATTGTCTAGATTGTTACATTCCTTCTTACTGTCATGGTCTAGCTTGTTACCTTAATTCTATCTGTCATGGTCAAGTTTCTTACCTTAATTCTAACTGTCATGGTTTATTTTGTTACCTTCTTGCCCAAGAGCCCAACTTATGACTCTCTCTTTGGGTTCACTCCACCATCTCACTATGGATATTCAGGCTTTTTGTATTTCCAACGTAAGGCAACTTGTTTTAAATTCAAAATTTTTATAATTGAAATGAATTGCATACACCTACTTATCGAAGAAGCAGATTTTCATGCACCTCCCTGCAACTGGTTTTCCTTCATTAGAAACCTGGATTATGGTGGGAAAGCAGAGCTTATTTAGATCCTTCTGATGTAGGCGTCGTAAAGCAAGTAGAGTAGTGTACGACTGTGTAAGTTAACTAGTGTTCTGTATTATATCATAGACATTTAGAACTATAGTTATATGTTTGTTGACAGAATGATAGTATATCAATAAAGAAAGGTTTTTAGATTTCATAAGTGAGTGCCTGTTTGAAATTCATTTTAAGTCTAAAAATAATTATTTAATGAAATGCAGACCTAGAGTTCAGTTCAGAATTGTAAGATTTATAATCAATTAGAAAGTTAATATTTCTCTTATTTAAACAGTTAACTTACTGTTGAATAATTCAAATTAACAGTGAGTTATGTGTTTCCATTTGATAGACTTCAACAAATTTTTCTGTTGAATTTACAGACTATTTTTTAAGCAGCCAATGAATAATTAATTTTTATTTTTCAGCACATTAATGTCATTCTTGAAAACACTACACACAAAAAGATACAGAGAACATTAAAAATGGATTGTTTAAAAAATGTGTTTGGGATTTAAGCTGGTTTTTCACTTTAAGGTTCCAATTTCATACAAATAATTTCAATACCTTTAGTCCTGGCATTGTGGTTACCATCTTATCTGATAGGCCAAGTTTTTTTCTTCTAATATTATTTAGTCCCCTGGAAGAACAACGGCTAGTCTCTAGAATTACAATATTGAAATCAGGGGTTAGATTCCTCTCGGTGGACTCAGCAGATAGCCTGGTGTGGCTTTGATATGAAAAAACATAAACAATATTATTTAATTTTTTTTGGTGTTATATTTGCAAACATTTTTATTTCTTGATATATGTTTCAGTACTTTATTGCATGAAATTATTTTAATTTTGATATTTTGTATTTGAATTGAAGCTTTTTTACCTGGTTTTAGTTATTAATGAATTTTAAGTATTATGTACATTATCATTTTCTTTGTTTTTATGAATATTTCATGTTTTATGTTCAATTTGATTTGCATATGTTTGTAATTATTGGTTTATTTTGATTTTCAGTATTCCACAAAAGGAGCTACTGCAAAGCTAACTGAAATACTTTGACCATTATTGATTGAAAAATTTATGGAAATTTTAGTACAAGACTACTGTATATCTCCCAGTTTGATTACATCAAAATCGAATACCTCAAGAAAATTTGAAAATTTTGCAGTTATATATATTTGTTTGGACTTTTATTGGAATACCTGTATACCTATTGCGAAAATTTATTCAGCTTTAATGGGAGTTTTCAAATTTCTTTGTTGGTCATCATTTTGAAAACATTTCAAGTGATAGCAGATTATTGTAAAAACTTTAAAATATCTGTTACCATAGCTTACCTCTTCTCGTGTAATAACTTTTCTCGATCATTGCCACCCTCTATCTGCACAAATGTTTTCACTAACCACTAGTCTTCAAACTTCCATCTACCCAATGTTTCAATGTGGTTCATCTGCATTATAGCATCCAAATAATTATGACAATTCTTCAGGTCCAGCTTGCTCCATCGTTACTGTAGATCCCAATCTTCACTTCGAGATTAGGCAAAAAAGAAGCACTAGAAGTGGGAAGGAAAGTTGGGATGGGTAAGTATCTATCGGAAATATATTTTCAGTGTAGGAAGGTACTAACTTCTCATACGATATCTTTCCTCTACTCATATTATAGCTAGAATCCCATACTGACTTGGTGGAGGGACCGCTCGGAAAGGGTACGAATGATGTCTGTGGAGTGTGACTTCCCTTGTTAGAGGAACGCATTCGTGGGAGACTGCACCACATATGAACCAGGGGTATCTTTACCCATCATGAAAGTATGTGTAGTTAAAATGGGTGGGAAAAAAAAGAGGGACACATCCTTGATTGTAGATATGTTGGCTGGTCTAGTTTCTTTCCCATTGTAGAGTGCAGTACCCCAATCAACCCAACGTATCTAGACTGGTCCACCTTCTTTCTATTTAAGATTTTCTGGGAATCAACCTGCAAAAGATAATATGATGGGGGGTTTCCCAGCCCACTAGTGTATTCTTTGCTGGTCCAACTCCTTTGAAAATGAAACACACTTCTTCACACAGATAAGTTATCTTCCCTGTGCATCTACCTAGTAGATTTGCATGCCACTATCCTCTAGGCTACTCCCACTTAAATTCACGATATTTATTGTGATTTGCAATACTTTATAATGACGTTATTATGCAGCAAAATATTTCCACCAATAGCAGGTTGACAAAATCTACCTGTACACTATATTTCTATATTTTTGTACTCATGAAACTGCATTATTTTCCTTGTCCTTCCAGGTTACATATGAATTTTAGAAATTTACAAGTTTCTAAACTACCAATATTTGCTTGGTTTTTGAACCTATATTTTTTTACAACTATGATCTCACTAGTTCATGTTACTACTTCTCAATCCATTATAGGTGAAAAATTTCTTCACACTAGTCAAGTCTCAACAGTGGCTGCTGCAGACATGTAAAGTGTGGATGATGTGGTAGTCTTTGTTCATATGGTAGTGGGTTCCCTTATGCAGTCGGTAACCTTAGCTCCCGTCGATATAACGAGCTTCTTTTCCAGTGTTCTGAATGGGAAATTGGGGAGGAGGTCGAGTTTCATCATTTATTCCCATCTTTTACTTATGTTTTGAGAACTTCACACCCTTTGAAGGACAGTTGCTAACCTTCCCTTCATCACCAGGGCCTAATTTCTCAGCTATGTTCTATTATAACTAGCTTCTTTCTCCAGTGTGCTGAATGGGAAATTGGGGAGGAGGTCGAGTTTCATCATTTATTCCCATCATTTACTTATGTTTTGAGAATTTCACATCCTTTAAAGGACAGTTGTTAACCTTCCCTTCATCACCAGGGCCTAATTTCTCAGCTATGTTCTATTATAACTAGCTTCTTTCTCCAG
>NW_013678943.1:0-682 GCF_000517525.1 Limulus polyphemus | reverse complement strand
AGCAAGTCCTTATGCAAGTTCATATTCTTGCCTATTTATAATTAGGTAATAATATAAGAATTATTTAAATAATTCTTATTCTCGGGCTTTATAATAAGGTAATAATATAACAAGTCTTTAAACAAGTTCATATTCTTAGGGTTTATAATGAGGTAATAATATAACAATCTTTAAACAAGTTCATATTCTTAGGGTTTGTAATAAGGTAATAATATTACAAGTCTTTAAACAAGTGCATATTCTTAGTGTTTGTAATAAGGTAATAATATAACAAGTCTTTAAACAAATTCATTTTCTTACGGTTTATGAGTAGCTAATAATATAACAAGTCTTTAAGGAAGTTCATATTCTCGGGGTTTATAATAAGGTAATAATATAACAAGTCTTTAAACAAGTTCATATTATTGGGATATATAATGTGGAAATAATATAACAAGTCTTTAAAAAAGTTCATATTCTTTGGATTTATAATGAGTTAATAATATAACAAGTCTTTAAACAAGTTCATATTATCGGGATTTATAATAAGGTAATAATATAACAAATCTTTAAACAAGTTCATATTCTTAGGGTTTATAATGAGGTAATAATATAACAAGTATTTAAGCAATTTCATATTCTTAGGGTTTGTAAGAGGTAATAATATAACAAGTCTTTAAACAAGTTCATATTCTTAGGGTTT
>NW_013678942.1:5221-9580 GCF_000517525.1 Limulus polyphemus | reverse complement strand
GCAGCTAGTCTAACACAAGTTAAACCCACAACACCCTTCTCACAACAGTAGTCTAACACAAGTTAAACCCACAACACCCTTCTCACAGCAGTAGTCTAACACAGGTTAAACCCACAACACCCTTCTCACAGCAGCAGTCTAACACAGGGTGGGTTTAACTTGTGTTAGACTACTGCTGTGAGAAGGGTGTTATGGGTTTAACTTGTGCAGACATACCGCTGTGCCACTGGGGGGGGGGGCATTTGTTAACTTCTCAAATATTTAGTCATACGAGATTTGATTTCTGCTCAGACTTAGTGTTAATTTGTTTTTATAATTAATGAAGATTACTAAACAACCCGAGGAGCTGCTGGTAAAGACTTGCTTAGAAGGAAACACCTGTAATAACGCTTCTTTATTATTTTATGTTTAGACTACTGCTGTGAGGAGGGTGTTGTGGGTTTAACTTGTGTTAGACTACTGCTGTGAGAAGGGTGTTGTGGGTTTAACTTGTGTTAGACTACTGCTGTGAGAAGGGTGTTGGGGCTATCTGTGCTCTGCCCACCACGGGTATCGAAACCCAGTTTCTAGCGTTGTAAGTCCGATTGTGTAGCTTTGTGTTTAATTACAAACAAACAAACAATTTAACAGTATTAAATGGTACGGGTCAGTTCTACTCAAATACGAACTTCTAAAAATCATAAAAAATTTCATTACCTTTAGCCACTATCACAATTCTTTTATGAAATATTAACGTGTTATAAAGCTTAACTTGTTCTAACTTGTGGTTGTATGTTTAAAACACACGTTTCAAAAAACACGAGTAGGCACCGGGACGCCCGGAAAAAAAAAGTTGGCATTGTGCCAGCAAACTATCTCGAGCTTAAAATATCTTGACTTAGGTGTTGAAGTGTGTAATTAATGCTTACAAGGTACAGTTAAAACGTTTGTACCGTGATTATACTGACAATTTTTATCGCCACCTACTGTACAGTTAAAAGGTACACTTCGGTGCGTTGATAGTTAGGAAAGAATTACATTAACCCAAGAATTGCTGATGGAGTGTCCATCGGCTTTTTAAACACACACACTTTTACTAAAGTATTCATACGCCAAGATGCTTGTGGGACCATAATTTGATTGTTTACAAGATCCTTCTAATAACAAATCAGTCCCCCCCCCAAAAAAAAATAAATATCATCAATATCGCGTTACTTACCGCTAGGGTTTCCCGATCAATTTTAAATGTAAAATACGTGATTTGACTTAGTTTTTATTGTTATGAAGACTTTGAGATCGATTATAGTTTTATGTTCAAGTCTGTATTTGACATAAAATACGTTATTTCATGTTTAAATCACAAGGTTAGTCTTAGCTCTTTAAACGGGCTTATAGCAGTCTCAATACGCAATATGCTACGTCACAGTTCGGTTTTTTGAAAATAATCTTTAAACATCGAAGATTCAATCTGTTCCGTACGATATTCACGTGACACGTTTACAGTGACGAAATTTTCACGTGTTTCAATCTATTCAGTACGATATTCACGTGACACGTTTATAGTGACGAAATTTTCACGTGTTTCAATCTGTTCCGTACGATATTCACGTGACACGTTTACAGTGACGAAATGTTCACGTGTTTCAATCCGTTCCGTACGATATTCACGTGACACGTTTATAGTGACGAAATGTTCACGTGTTTCAATCCGTTCCGTACGATATTCACGTGACACGTTTATAGTGACGAAATTTTCACGTGTTTCAATCTGTTCCGTACGATATTCACGTGACACGTTTACAGTGACGAAATTTTCACGTGTTTCAATCCGTTCCGTACGATACTCACGTGACACGTTTATAGTGACGAAATTTCCAAGTGTTTCTCTAAATCACTTTGGGTACGACTGGCTGGTGTTCAGTTTTGTTGACACGTGTGAGACAGTCATTTGTAGCATTAATTAAGTTTTGTGGTAATTAGGTAAATTCAGACAATACAATATCTTGGGCAGTTTTTACATAATACATTTCTAAAGAATAGGTATATATATATATAGTGTATGATCTTATGGCTGGTATTTTGATTTAAATAAACAAACATTTGAAACAAGAGAACAGATGTGCAGTGAAAGAACTCCAAAAACTGATTTCTGTTTTATGTTTAATTCAAACTAACCGCTGTTTTTTTTAATTGAATACATTTAGGCTTAATAAAACCTGTAGAATAAACCGGTTTGCATCTGTCAATCTGTAAAAAACATTTTCAAATTTTCTGACCTCTGATCACAATGAAACTTTCGGGTGTTCTTGGGACTAATATCCTTTTTGTTATCATTTTTACGAGTTTGACAGTCATATCAATGTTTCTCGTGGATACTGACGCACACGCACGCTGTCCCGCCGTCGACATGAAGCCAACGAAACGCACCTGGCTATAGTACTTCTGATAGTTATAAAAAAAATACAGTAAATGTGTGTTTGATTAAAGATGGCGGATATTTTTATATTCTGACTGAATATGGATAATCGTTTTAGTTAACAAAAATATATATTACTCTTTGTTTATAAGCAAATGGTGGAAATAGTGTAGATTTGATTGTTTGTAATTAAGCACAAAGCTACACAATGGGCTATCTGTTCTCTGCCCACCACGGGTACCAAAACCCGGATTCTAGCGTTGTAAGTCCGCAGACATACCGCTGTGTCACTGGGGGGCAAGAGTGTAGAAATTTATTAGTAACTATAAACACCGTAACAGTATATATATATATCAAACATTTCACCTGGTGGCAAAAACAGCGTCCATCAACATAGGCAATGTTTTCACTAACTTTAAATTAATCTTAAAACTCCTGTTATTACCTCGGAAACTAAAATCAGATCTACGAACCAGAGAAGTATAACTTATCAGTTTCTATAACGTTAATTGTACCCGGTCTTTCAGTTGTTTGTGTATTAATTTCAGTATTTTCTGTAATGCTATTAAAAATCAGATAATATCTTTCTCCTGGACTGGATAATCTCTATTAAGGACTGGATAATCTCTATTAAGGATTGGATAATCTCTATTAAGGACTGGATAATCTCTATTAAGGACTGAATAATCTCTATTAAGGATTGGATAATCTCTATTAAGAACTGGATAATCTCTATTAAGGACTGGATAATCTCTATTAAGGATTGGATAATCCCTTTACATGTGAATATTAAATGAAAAACATATAGTTTAAAAAGTAGAAAGAACGTTATAATTAAAACATGTGTAAACTCTACTGATATTCTAAGACAACAAACGGTTTCGGTTCTTATAGTAAAACCCTCGAGTCTTTTTTTACAGCTGGACAAACTTTACGAACTGGGAGATATTTCACTTCAGTATCAGCCAGAACGAATTATACGAAGAACATGGGGTTGTGGACAATCTACTGCACGAGATGGCCACCTTGCCTATAGTTCATGTAGGTAAGTATCTCCTGTACGTGACATGACCCTATAACTATAATTTTACGATTCTATCTCTTCTTTCATCAACAATGAGAAGAACGATAATTTTACTTTTTTGACTGGTTATAGTTTCATGTTTTAGTGTGACGTAAGAATTGTCTAGATACCTAAGACTAACGATATTCCAAAACAACCAGGTTTGGCCAAAAGTGTGGTTATCTATACAAAGTCATGGAAGTGTTACTGGGTGTAATACAATATGTATGTGAGTGTGAGGGCTGGAGTCACTGCCGTGTTTCTAGACGTAATACAATATGTATGTGGGTGTGAGGGCTAGAGTAACTGCCGTGTTTCTAGGTGTGATACAATATGTATGTGGGTGTGAGGGCTGGAGTCACTGCCGTGTTTCTAGATATAATACAATATGTATGTGGGTGTGAGGGCTGGAGTCACTGTGTTTCTAGGTGTGATACAATATCTATGTGGGTGTGAATATTGAGTTTAGAATGTTTCACTCGAAAATATATACATTCAGCATTTGGTGGAACAAATCAAAACCAGTCAAAAATATATTTAAATTATTATAAAATAATCAAACTTGAAGTAGTAACTAACGAGTTACTTCCAATTCTTGATAATAAACACAAAAACATTCTACAAGAACCCATTCTCTCCTCCCACATGTCAATGTTACATTCTACAAGAGCCCACTACCTCATACCATCATGTTAGTTTGTTTTTAATAATGCACAAAGCTACACAAGGGTCATTTGTGCTCTGCCCACCACGGGTATCGAAACCCGGATTCTAGTGTTGTAAGTCCGCAGACATACCGCTGTGTCACTGGGGGGGGGGGGGCATCATGTTAGTGTTACATCTTACAAGAACCCACTACTTCATCCCATCATTTTAGGGTTACATCTTACAAGAACCCACT
>NW_013678942.1:2387-4384 GCF_000517525.1 Limulus polyphemus | reverse complement strand
GGGGGGGGGGCATCATGTTAGTGTTACATCTTACAAGAACCCACTACTTCATCCCATCATTTTAGGGTTACATCTTACAAGAACCCACCACTTCGTTCCATCATGTTAATGTTACATCTTACAAAATCCCACTACTTCATCCCATCATTTTAGGGTTACATCTTACAAGAACCCACCACTTCGTTCCATCATGTTAATGTTACATCTTACAAAAACCCACTATTTAATCCCATCATGTTAATGTTACATCTTACAAGAACCCACTACTTAATCCCATCATGTTAATGTTACATCTAACAAAAACCCACTATTTAATCCCATCATGTTAATGTTACATCTTACAAGAACCCACTACTTCATCCCATCATTTTAGGGTTACATCTTACAAAGACCCACTATTTCATCCCATCATGTTAGTGTTACATCTTACAAGAACCCACTACTTAATCCCATCATTTTAGGGTTACATCTTACAAAGACCCACTATTTCATTCCATCATGTTAGTGTTACATCTTACAAGAACCCACTACTTAATCCCATCATGTTAATGTTACATCTTACAAAAACCCACTATTTAATCCCATCATGTTAATGTTACATCTTACAAGAACCCACTATTTCATCCCATCATGTTAGTGTTACATCTTACAAGAACCCACTACTTCATCCCATCATGCTAGTGTTATAAAACCTAAAGACATTTTCACCAGAAGTGAACAATCAAACATTCTTGTTTATTGTGTCTCAGTAGTCAATCATGTTATAAAACCTAAAGATATTTTCACCAGAAGTGAACAATCAAACATTCTTGTTTATTGTGTCTCAGTAGTCAATCATGTTATAAAACCTAAAGACATTTTCACCAGAAGTGAAAAATCAAACATTCTTGTTTATTGTGTCTCAGTAGTCAATCATGTTATAAAACCTAAAGACATTTTCACCAGAAGTGAACAATCAAACATTCTTGTTTATTGTGTCTCAGTAGTCAATCAATATTTGTCATGAGTAATAAAAACTGTTTGTGTAACATGTTTGCTTTTATGTGTCCGAGTTCAGCCATCTTGCAGGAATCATGACCCTTCTGTAGTTGTGGACCGTTCTTTAGGGAAAAACTCAAATTTAAAACATGGATATTGATTGCATTATTGGAGCTACCCCCCAACCCCCAAAATCTCTTCTAGCTATATATAATAAACTTATTTT
The DNA here is from genome assembly GCF_000517525.1 of Limulus polyphemus. Taxonomy (NCBI): domain Eukaryota; kingdom Metazoa; phylum Arthropoda; class Merostomata; order Xiphosura; family Limulidae; genus Limulus; species Limulus polyphemus. Next base: position 3,180 of record NW_013678942.1, on the reverse strand, counting down.
AAATTTATTTGTTTATTCTAGAACAGAAAGAAGGCGGGACCCAGTTGAAGCTAGTGATCGAATACGACAACGGAGAAGAAGCTTTATTCAAGCCAATGAGGTTAGTTGTGCGTATTTGAAATCTCCACTTTAAGCCAATGAGGTTAGTTGTGCGTATTGCAAAACACCATTTCAAGCCAATGAGGCTAGTTGTACGTATTTGAAATCTCCACTTTAAGCCAATGAGGTTAGTTGTGCATATTGCAAAACACCACTTTAAGCCAATGAGGCTAGTTGTACGTATTTGAAATATCCACTTTAAGCCAATGAGGCTAGTTGTACGTATTTGAAATATCCACTTTAAGCCAATGAGGCTAGTTGTACGTATTTGAAATCTCCACTTCAAAAGACTGATCTTGAGTCTATTATTCGTGGCACTCTTATCTATGATATATAACTACAGTTTACATACATGTGTTGTGTTTATGTGTTTGACTAAAACGATATGGATATATATATAAGCAACTGTAAACAGTTTATGAAATTCTACTATAAGGCTACAAATTATTAAAACAATATATATTACATCTTCTAAATTATAAGACTGTGATTGGCCACTTTGCAGAAATCTAAAGTTCACGAGATCAACTAATCCTTTACTTACGTTTCGGAAAGTTTGACGTTGCTTGAAAGAGCAGATTATTTATAATGCGTCTTTGTGTAGCTATGTTTATATCTTTATATCATGCCTTATATCTTTATGCCCTTACTTATATCCCCGTCCCACCAAACATGCTCGCCCTTTCAGCCGTGG
>NW_013678942.1:0-1857 GCF_000517525.1 Limulus polyphemus | reverse complement strand
ATTTTTATATAAAAATATCATAATGATTAGGATCCGTTAATCCATCAGATCTCTTTGCTGGGTTATAAAAGAAATTTCGGGAAAATTTTAAGCTAGTACTCGAAATATTATCTATTTCCTTCTTGGTTTGTTTTTATTGACATCTAGAACTGATTGTTTAAGTTAATTAAACGTTTACATTCCAAGATTACTTAAACATGATTAAGTATAATTACTATGAATTACAGTGTCAGGATAATTACAAAAAGTAGGCCTAAAAATGCGTATGTTGTATTTGTGTGGAAGTTCATGTTTACCAAACAATAGATGAGTAGTATAAAACGGTATCGTTTTTATCTAATTGTAAGCACAGCAGTATGTCTGCGGAGTTACAACGCTAGACACCGGGTTTCGATACCCGTGGTGGGCAGAGTACAGATAGCCCATTGTGTTTAGCTACAAACAAATCTAATAGTAGATTTCTAAACCCAAAAATGATATTCTGCCGTTTGTTATTAAAACATTACAAACAGACTGTTGACCGGTTTTTATTTCTTGGAGATAAGGAAATTATGTGTGTTAGCTTACAATCTTTGAGTTATAGTAATTATTATATTTCGTTACCATGTGTCTACATCCATAGATTTCGTTACCATGTGTCTACATCCATAGATTTCGTTACCATGTGTTTACATCCATAGATTTCGTTACCATGTGTCTACATCCATAGATTTCGTTACCATGTGTCTATATCCATAGACTTCATTGCCATGTGTCTGTATCTATATGTTTCGTTACTGTTTCTTTATTTATAGATTTCGTTACCATGTTTCTGTATCCATAGATTTCGTTACCATGTGTCTACATCCATAGATTTCGTTACCATGTGTCTATATCCATAGATTTCGTTACCATGTTTCTGTATCCATAGATTTCGTTACCATATTTCTGTATCTATAGATTTCGTTACCATGTTTCTGTATCCATAGTAGACACATGGTAACGAAATTATCCATAGATTTCGTTACCATGTTTCTGTATCCATGTATTTCGTTACCATGTGTCTATATCCATAGATTTCGTTACCATGTTTGTGTATCCATATATTTCGTTACCATGTGTCTATATCCATAGATTTCGTTACCATGTGTCTATATCCATGTATTTCGTTACCATGTGTCTATATCCATGTATTTCGTTACCATGTTTCTGTATTCATAGATTTCCGAGAGATCGAGAAACGGATCCCAATCATTTCTATTTTACAGACTTTGAAAGACATAATAGTGAAATTGCTGCTTTCCATGTTGACAGGTAAGTCCCTAGATTCATGGAAACATTTGTACCAATTGACAGGTAAGTCCCTAGATTCTTGGTACAAATGTTTCCATGTTGACAGGTAAGTCCCTAGATTCTTGGTACAAATGTTTCCATGTTGACAGGTAAGTCCTAGATTCTTATTACAAATGTTTCCATGTTGACAGGTAAGTCCCTAGATTCTTATTACAAATGTTTCCATGTTGACAGGTAAGTCACTAGATTCTTGTTACAAATGTTTCCATGTTGACAAGTAAGTCACTAGATTCTAGTTACAAATGTTTCCATGTTGACAGGTAATCCCTAGATTCTTGTTACAAATGTTTCCATGTTGACAGGTAAGTCCCTAGATTCTTGTTACAAATTTTTCCATGTTGACAGGTAAGTCCTTAGATTCTTATTACAAATGTTTCCATGTTGACAGGTAAGTCCCTAGATTCTTGGTACAAATGTTTCCATGTTGACAGGTAAGTCCCTAGATTCTTGGTACAAATGTTTCCATGTTGACAGGTAAGTCCCTAGATTCTTATTACAAATGTTTCCATAATTTTCATTTCATTC
>NW_013678941.1:4842-8915 GCF_000517525.1 Limulus polyphemus | reverse complement strand
ACTAGGGTGACCAGAGAGTGGGCATTCATCTCACACTAGGATGACCAGAGAGTGGCATTCATCTCACACTAGGATGACCAGAGAGTGGCATTCATCTCAGAATGCATGTTTTATGCGTAATTGCGTTAGGTTTAATGATTCTTTATTAATTTCTGGAGGTGATTGTATGTTGAAATATTTGTTTTGTTTTTATATCCATTCCTTTTAGTAAAAAAAAAAATATAAATACGAATTTCTGAAATACATGTCCTTGACAACCCAACTTCACGAGCTGCGATTATAGACTTTTTTAAAAACCTTTGGGGACTATTTTTTTCTTGTCTACGATCAGTTATCTCATCTTTCACAACCAACAATTTACAGTTTAGTAGAATGTGAAGTTAAAAAAATAATTAGAGAATTTTATACCCATTTAGATCATAGTTTGGCTGACCTAAGACTTCGTTCATTTTTTATACGAATGAAAAATCTATCTAAAACGAAAAATAGCAGACAGTTCGTAATGAAAGCATGACATAAGCAAAAACACGTGGCCTTCCAAGGTATATGTAGGACAGATTGCACGAGGTTAAATAGTCTAATCCAATAGCTTGATGTTGCCTTGATACAACCTACATTTGAAGAGATACCAGGAAGAGAGGCTAAATCTATCTGACACTAAACGTCTAACTGTACAGAAGAAGAAATGTGTACTATGTTATCTGATTTGTTGTCGTAATTAAAACTGTTGCTTTACGGTTGAAATCATGATAAGAGAGACCAGTTATCGTCCTGTTCACTAGATATGAAAAAAGCAAAAAAATCCCCATATAAATAAATAATTTCGAAGTTAGAACATGACCGTCCAAAAACTTTAATTAATCAAATCTTTGATATTTTGAAACTGCATAAAGTCAGCCCTTAAAATAAAAACACTCATATAATTTTATTTATTAGAGTTGGAACTGTAGAAAGTCGCAGCTAATTATTGAACTGGTATTGATGAGTCACGATATCATTATTAAACTGGTACTGATGAGTCACGATATCATTATTGAACTGGTATTGATGAGTCACGATATCATTATTGAACTGGTATTGATGAGTCACGATATCATTAAGAAACTGGTATTGATGAGTCACGATATCATTATTGAACTGGTATTGATGAGTCACGATATCATTAAGAAACTGGTATTGATGAGTCACGATATCATTATTGAACTGGTATTGATGAGTCACGATATCATTATTGAACTGGTATTGATAAGTCAGAGAACTGAGCTTTTTTTTAGTAAGTTTGGGTTAACATTTAACTTGGAATATAGCATTATAGGCCTATTTAGTTATAGATCATTAAGTATACATCTACTAATACATCATATATTGTATACAGAATTAGAATGTTGTGCGTGAAAAAGCAAACAGTAGGCCTAGCCTATAAAATATAATCATGCTGTCAACCATCAAACGGAATACGTGAAAAGAGTAAGGCTTACATTATAATACTTATTATGTAAAATGAGATTAAAGTCAAGTCAGCCTATGTATTTTTTTCTCTCCAGGTGGTTCATACCTGGAAATGGATTTTTTTCTTTTCATACATTATAAAGTACAATATTGTATTTTGTTTGTAGTATATTTCATATATCAATGTCATTATGTGAATTCATAAAAATATATTATCTTTAGATTAAAGCAAATTCAACATAATATTACATACATATTTACGTTTGAGAAAGGGTGACGGGGGGGGAATAGAGCTAGGTTTATCCTGTTCGCCACAACGTGTATAAGATAACCTAAATATTCTCCATAAGGACTTATTTATCCTTGCCAGTAAAAACATCGTTCATAAGGAAGCCGGGATTTAAAACATGCCCGTGAGTAATTTTCAAAAATCAAACCTAAGGTTGTTGTTTCTTTCATAAATTCAAAAAATATCTTTACATATCGAAATATGGAACGGGGAAACAGAGAGAGTAGGGTTATTGTTTTCGAAAACCCGGGCAACACTGCTAGTTGTTGTTGTTGTTTTCGAAAACCCGGGCAACACTGCTAGTTGTTGTTGTTGTTGTTTTCGAAAACCCAGGCAACACTGCTAGTTGTTGTTGTTGTTTTCGAAATCCCGGGCAACACTGCTAGTTGTTGTTGTTGTTTTCGAAAACCCAGGCAACACTGCTAGTTAAAAATATGAACAACTTCCATTCATTTTTGAATACTTGACTTACTCTTGCTGGAAAGCACGAGGGCGGGCCGAGTTACTGGAGTTTCCTGAATATGATTTGTTTGATGACTACTGAAAGAAACAAGCTTTCCTTAATGAATAATAGCTTATGATAATGTTCATTAACCTCTTACAGAGCAAAGAACAATAAGTAGGTTACCATGTAAGAGTGAGGGTCGGAGAGACTGGAAATCTAGCCACGACTTTCGAACGTGTGAGATGAATCCCACTTTCTGGTCATCCTAGTGTGAGATGAATGCCACTCTCTGGTCATCCTTGTGTGAGATGAATGCCACTCTCTGGTCATCCTAGTGTGAGATGAATGCCACTCTCTGGTCATCCTAGTGTGAGATGAATGTCACTCTCTGGTCATCCTAGTGTGAGATGAATGTCACTCTCTGGTCATCCTAGTGTGAGATGAATGTCACTCTCTGGTCACCCTAGTGTGAGATGAATGCCACTCTCTGGACATCCTAGTGGAGAGTATGTTACCGTTAAGAATGACAACATGTGAGAAACAGTCGGAAGCAACAGAGACATCGGATCAGACCTTTCCACCGGATGGGAAGGAATGTTAAACTGGGGGGGGGGGGGGGAGTTAATTAGAATTCAAATTCGACAAAATGGAAAATACTGTACTTCAGAGTGAATTTTGCACGGGGGGAAAATTTCTCCTGTACACCCCCTGACTTTAACACTGCACCAGATGATAATCTCGTACTGAGCAAGAATATTTCTGAATGACTGTATGAGGTTTTTTTTTTCAATCCATATTTTCCTCATTCAACCCTTATGTGACATGCTCTCAAAAACAAATATTTACTTACAACTAAAAGAAAATAACTACCTTAGCTAAGTATATGCAGATAGAATTCCTTGCTTCATGACGTTAGCACGAGGATTAATATATATATAGTAAAATTTGCGAAAGAAAAAGTAACGATCTTTTGGCCGTGGTTACTAGGTGCTCGCGCTGCAAGTGCTCAGTGCAGCGTTCGTTATTGCACGTGGTGTGCTTACGTTTTGGAGCTGCTTCCTTTAGCGGAGAATAATATCAAAATACAGGTTATATTGGAAGCCATTTTAAAGCAAATTTTACATTTTTGACAATCAAAAGTACAATGTTTAGGATAAAACAAAACATTTTTAATTCTGGTTCTAAAACAGTAATAAGAGAATGTTAGCGTTAAGAATGACAACAGATCATGGTAATGCTAACATTACAAACACACTGTATTACATGAGATTAGAGAGAATGTTACCGTTAAGAATGACAACAGATCATGGTAATGCTAATATTATACACACTGTATTACATGAGAACAGAGAGAATGTTACCGTTAAGAATGACAACAGATCATGGTAATGCTAACATTACACACACTGTATTACATGAGATTAGAGAGAATGTTACCGTTAAGAATGACAACAGATCATGGTAATGCTAACATTACACACACACTGTATTACATGAGATTATCTAATCTCATGTAATACAGTGTGTGTAATGTTAGCATTACCATGATCTGTTGTCATTCTTAACGGTAACATTCTCTCTAATCTCATGTAATACAGTGTATATAATGTTAGCATTACCATGATCTGTTGTCATTCTTAACGGTAACATTCTATCTGTTCTCACATAATACAGTGTGTATAGTGTTAGCATTACCATGATCTGTTGTCATTCTTAACGGTAACATTCTCTCTAATCTCATGTAATACAGTGTGTATAATGTTAGCATTACCATGATCTGTTGTCATTCTTAACGGTAACATTCTCTCTAATCTCATGTAATACAATGTGTGTGTAATGTTAGCATTACCATGATCTGTTGTCATTCTTAACGGTAACATTCTCTCTGTT
>NW_013678941.1:0-4140 GCF_000517525.1 Limulus polyphemus | reverse complement strand
GAGATGAATGCCACTCTCTGGTCATCCTAGTGTGAGATGAATGCCACTCTCTGGTCATCCTAGTGTGAGATGAATGCCACTCTCTGGTCATCCTAGTGTGAGATGAATGTCACTCTCTGGTCATCCTAGTGTGAGATGAATGCCACTCTCTGGTCATCCTAGTGTGAGATGAATGACACTTCCTGGTCACCCTAGTGTGAGATGAATGCCACTCTCTGGTCATCCTAGTGTGAGATGAATGTCCACTCTCTGGTCACCCTAGTGCACTAGGATGACCAGAGAGTGGCATTCATCTCACACTAGGATGACCAGAGAGTGGCATTCATCTCATGAGATGAATGCCACTCTCTGGTCATCCTAGTGTGAGATGAATGCCACTCTCTGGTCATCCTAACACCAAATCTCTTCTTCTGGCGATCAAATAGAAAAACCAAGCACTGACAATGTATCGTTTCCCCAATAAAATCGTTAATTATAAAAAATCAAAAATATGTCTGGTAGCATCCCTAAACGTTTGTTAAATCTATCGCTTACTTCTAAATATCGGCCACTGGGTCACGTAACGGGAGACCAATTTCTGTAACAAAGAACTGGCAAAGGGTTGATGCACGTTTATTTATAAACAGGTGGGTCCGTTATACGAAACATGGAAAATAACACTCAAGGTCAGCATTGATGGATTACCAACATGGCGGACAGGTTACTTCGGGAAAAAATAATTATTCGCTTTACATTAAGTAACTCCTCATGTTTAATTAATAAAATATATTTGATACACGTAATAAATTAGCCATATGCGAACATTCGAATGCGTTGAAAGAAATCCAAATTCTCACAGTTAAGTGAAATTCATTTCAAACGACTTTAGGGATTTTGAAGTAATTTCGCTTACACTTGAAAAAAAAAAGTTTCGTTCGTATAAAAGTAAAATACATTTAGACATTCCTCTGTTTAAATGGTTTAGACATTCCTATGTTTAAATGGTTTAGACAGTCCTCTGTTTAAATGGTTTAGACTTTTCTGTGTTTAAATCGTTTAGACATTCGTATGTTTAAATGGTTTATACTTTTCTCTGTTTAAATGGTTTGTACTTTTCTCTGTTTAAATGGTTTATATTTTCCTCTGTTTAAATGGTTTAGACATTCCTATGTTTAAATGGTTTAGACAGTCCTCTGTTTAAATGGTTTATACTTTTCTCTGTTTAAATGGTTTAGACAGTCCTCTGTTCAAATGGTTTATACTTTTCTCTGTTTAAATGGTTTAGACAGTCCTCTGTTTAAATGGTTTATACTTTCCTCTGTTTAAATGGTTTAGACAGTCCTCTGTTTAAATGGCTTAGACATTCCTATGTTTAAATGGTTTAGACAGTACTATGTTTAAATGGTTTAGACAGTACTATGTTTAAATGGTTTAGACAGTACTATGTTTAAATGGTTTAGACAGTACTATGTTTAAATGGTTTATACTTTCCGCTGTTTAAATGGTTTAGACATTCCTCTGTTTAAATGGTTAGCGTATCGCTCTGTGGATCGGAAGTTCCGTGGTTGTTCCTTGAGGAAGAATCCTTTCTATAGTGTTTTATTTATATCAGACGTAGCTTTCCTTGTAAAGTAATGACCTAACGTTATTTCAACTGGTGGTGTGTTATTAAACAGAAACATAACGTAAGCGAACCTGTTACGTCTAACATGTTTTAAGACATTGTAATGAAACACTATGTTAATGTAGAATAAATAAGTTTGTTGCTTATAAAAGTTTCGACAATATTAACACAAAAAATGCAGCAGAAATCAGACTTAAAACAGTTTGTCCTACCTAGAAAGGCCTAGCATGACCTGGTGGTTAGGACTCTTTACTCATAGTCTGTGGGATTGAAACCTGGCGCCCAACATTCTCGGACTTTCAGCCGTAGGGACGTTTTAATGTAATATTTAATCCCCCTATTCGTTTGGCTCAATAACTGCTAGCCAGTTGTCGGCAAGTCAAAATTATATATGGCGGCAGATAGGCTTAGTAGGTTTATGATAAACAAACAGTCCTACTGACGAGCGTAAACAAGATCGCATATAACGAGACCACTTTAGGTCAGGACCTGTAGACTTTCTTTACGTGTACCAGAAATTATGACACTATACAACGAGACCCCTTTAGGTCAGGACCTGTAGACTTTCTTTACGTGTATCAGAAATTATGACACTATACAACGAGACCCCTTTAGGTCAGGACCTGTAGACTTTCTTTACGTGAGTCAGAGCTTATGACAGTGTACAAAGAGACCTCTTTAGGTTAGGATTTGTAGTCTTTCTTTACGTGAGTCAGAGCTTATGACAGTGTACAAAGAAACCTCTTTAGGTCAGGACCTGTAGATTTTCTTTTCTCTTTGTACACTGCCATAAGCTCTGAGTCACGTCCTCTTTAGGTTAGGACTTGTAGTCTTTCTTTACGTGAGTCAGAGCTTATGACAGTGTACAAAGAGACATCTTTAGGTCAGGACCTGTAGATTTTCTTTACGTGACTCAGAGCTTATGGCAGTGTACAAAGAGACCTCTTTAGGTTAGGACTTGTAGTCTTTCTTTACGTGAGTCAGAGCTTATGACAGTGTACAAAGAGACATCTTTAGGTCAGGACCTGTAGATTTTCTTTACGTGACTCAGAGCTTATGGCAGTGTACAAAGAGACCTCTTTAGGTTAGGACTTGTAGTCTTTCTTTACGTGAGTCAGAGCTTATGACAGTGTACAAAGAGACATCTTTAGGTCAGGACCTGTAGACTTTCTTTATGTAGGTCAGATCTTAGATACACGTGAAGAACAGTGAACTTACTGTCGTGTTCTACGTAAGTTACTTTTGATTAAGGCAAATTACTCCTATAGAGCAAAACTAAACCTTACTCCAGTAACAGATATAGCTAATCAGATATATTGTTCTTACTCATAATGACTACAAAGCATTATTTCATCAGTTGGGTGGTCTTGCTGTTAACAGCATTGTCGGTCGTAATCCTAGTAATATCTCACGAGGTTCGGTCTGCTTAGGAGATTTAGGTTAGTCTATTTCTTTGTTAGCTTATTCATTGTTAACCACAAAGCTACACAATAAGCTATTGTTATAAACGCTCGAGTATACAGTTGGGCCACCGCGTGGGGTAGGAGTAGTTAGTCCTAAATCCAAACGCTAAGCTAAAAATCAAAACAATAATGTAGATAAATCCAAAATATTTTAAAAGGATTAGAATATAAATTACAGGACACAGCGAGATTAGTGGTTCGATTAATGCACTATCATCAGTATATGCAAAATTTAATATAATCCACCCTAACACCCCTTTATCTTGCACTCCTGATACACGTAAGATAAATATTCGTTAAGATTTTATCTATAACTTGTAATCTATAACTTGATTTATGTAACTTTATATTACTTTTCAAACTTTTCTTCATTTCCCAAACTTCGATCTTTTTTCGACACTACCAAAACTAAAAACAGTAACTTGCATCTTTATAAATCTGAGATTAGTTTAAACTTCCAGTTCAACATCCTACACAAGGTTGTACTGTAATTAACTGTGGTAGTTTAGTTTGTCGTGAGAGTATAACAATAACCTGGTTAAACATATGCAGTTATAGCTGGTTTGTTAATTCTCTAAATCTTATGAATTTCACAACCACAGTTCTCACAATTATCCAGTAAGGGTAATACAAGTACAGAACAATTAAAACAGTGCTTTCAAGGAATCCATGGCAAATATCACAAGTACCTTTAAACAACTTGGAATAAATACGCTAAGTACCTTTAAACAACTTGGAATAAATACGACATATACAACTTGGAATAACTACGCTAAGTACCTTTAGGAAATTCTTAAAAAATATTACAACTACCTTTAGGAACAAAAGTTCTAGATCGTTACTGGATCTAGCTTGGTGTTGTGTCTAGTTCGTTACTGGATCTAGCTTGGTGTTGTGTATACTTCGTTACTAGGTATAGCTTGGTGTTGTGTCTAGTTCGTTACTGGATCTAGCTTGGTGTTGTGTATACTTCGTTACTAGGTATAGCTTGGTGTTGTGTCTAGTTCGTTACTGGATCTAGCTTGGTGTTGTGTATACTTCGTTACTGGATCTAGCTTGGTGTTGTGTCTAGTT
>NW_013678940.1:0-8215 GCF_000517525.1 Limulus polyphemus | reverse complement strand
AACAGACAAGATTAGTTTTAGTACATTTTCATGAAAAATGTATGTGGTTTAACAATAATATTCAAATTATTTTGACTATGAAATAGAAGTGTGTAATAATTAAAACATTATAAGATAAACCATTTGTTTTAATTCTTTGAATGAGAAAAATTCTACTTGGTTTTAATTAGTGTACTGGATTTTAAGTATTGTTTTTACATATATCCTTTACAGATTTTAATTAAAACAAAGCAGGTAATTCATTCTTATTTCATTAGTAATCTGAAGAACCTGGTATGGCCTAGTGGTTAGCATGCCCAGACTGTGAATCATTTTCCGTTGCCACAAAAATTATGCTCAACACTTCTTGACCATATGCGTGCTATAATAGTGATGGTCAGATGAGATAAAAGCATCCCAAGTGTTTCCTACCCTCTGCTCTTCTCAATTCAAAATTAGGGACAGTTATGCATGAATAACTGTTTTATGTTAAGTCTCAGAACTTTTTATGATATAATAGCTATATTATATGGATTTTGTAACTTAAGTGTTACTGATTCACTTACAAGAAGATTTGATATTGAAAAATAATGGACATTAGTTTTCCTTATCTATTTCCTGCACGTACTCATTTTTTTATTTCAATGAAACTTGTTGATAGTAATAGACTTTCACTATTTTAAGCGTGTTTTTTTGTTGTTGTTGTTTAAATTTAGTAAGTCACAGGCATTTTGAAACAGTAGTGCCCAGGACCGTTTTATCCACTGGGCAAAAGGGGGCAGTTGCCCAGGGGCCCACCGCGCGTTGCGAGGATAATAGAATAACAATAATAAAACAGTTGTTTTTAAGAAATAGATTTTTCCCATTTCCTTAATGTTTTTATCACTAATAACTTAACACGGCACTGTTCACCAGTGACCTCTAGTGGACCTCTTATATCTCAGAAGAAAAAGGAGTTGTGATCAAAATAGCCCCTGTAACGTGTTTCTCTGCCTAATTCTAAAGTATTAAAAGAAAAAACTGATGACAATGACATCTACTGGATTAGGTGATTACTTTATATATACAACTTATTTAATAAATTAAGTAGATCGATATTAGAAAGGTCGAATTTAATGGAGTAAATATTTAATATTGACAGTTAAACTAGGTCCAACTATTCGATTAGACTTAGAATAGCCAAAAGGTTGGCGGTAGGCGCTATTCACTGATATATCAGTTCAAAATTAGGGACTTCGATGCGCAGATATCCCTTTGTGTCGCTTCTCGCCAATATCCAAAACAAACAAACAGAACTGTTTAAGTTCATCTTTGTTTTTAAATTAAAATAGTAATATTGATCTGTTAAATGTGCGTAATGTTAACGATTTTATTGCTTGGTCATCGTATCCTTGCCATACGCAGTTAACAAATTTAAGTCCAACGTAGATTTAAAAATAATTAAGCATATTATACGTCTAATACAACTTAACCTAATATTCCAAACTTACCTCCAAAGCTATAATGATCCAACTGTCTGGTTTTTTGCGACGGGCTAGATACACTTTCCCGCCATAAGGAATAGAACTATCATAGTCTGGTCCTGGAATATATCGTGGTTTCAACTCCTTAGCTAAATTTCTACGCATGTTAGTCTCAAAAATATCCCTCTTTTTCTGTTTTAACTAACGTTGGGCTTACGTACGATAGCTTAAAAACGAATTATTGTTTTGTTATAGGGCGTCAGAGCTTGTGTTAACGTGCGCTGATTTGTTTTCATTTGTTGCTATGATACTGCTGAGAGGTCGCTGTAGCGCTTGTTATTTGGCCGAACCACAAACCTAATCATGGCCAAGTGAGTACACCAAAGAGGTTGTAACTGGTAGGTTAAATAGTTCTTTGTTATCCAGATACTTAAACATACTTTTATATTCAATAAATACAATATATTTTTAAGTAATACAAAAAAATTAAAACAGTATTTTAATGGAGGAAGCTTTCGAAGTTATGTAATATGCATCAAGTTTATGACATTTGTCAGCGATATTTTTTTAGAACGTGACAAATATAGTGTTTTAACTGTTGCATGTTGTAAAATTATTCAGCCAAACGTAAACGTAAGAAATAATAATAAGCGCAAGACCAGGGTAAAAAACATCGCAAACATTTAATGAAAATTGGATTGATAATTATTTTTTCATAGCCTATAGGCAGTACTGCAAAACAATCTTGACATAATATTAATTTTTTAAATATATTTTCTGTAAGGTTTTTATAGCTAATATTATTTACTCATGAAATACGCATCGTGAATAGAACCAACGTATCCAGGAAGAGCAAGAAAAGAAAAGTATTTATTGATCAATATCAGTTGTAAGTATTATTAGTGAAAAATTAAGTAGTTTGTGGTACAAATTAAGTATAAAAGCAAAAACAAACAAATTATCTATACCAGGAACCAACATTAAAAATTTTCTCCCGAAGTTATATAATAATGAAAAATATAACAATGTCACAGGGTATAAAATAGAATGTTTAAGACTACTAAAGTTTCTGTATAGGATAAACAGGCAGGAAAATAACGACCATATGCAAATCACATGTAAAACAAAATGAATATACGAATATCTAAAGTATTAATTATAGAGCAAAACCCAAAGAAAGGGAAAATAAATAAAACATCAGTAGTGCTGTTATATTTGTATTAAGTTAATTACATATAAAAAATAGATGGGGCCAGTATCACAAACCCAATTATAAAAAGAGGGTTAACAACATTTCTTAATGAGTTGGCGTTTGACATAAAATCTTTAAAAATGGTAAATAGAAAAAAAAATCGTACTATTAATACTTTCTTATTTAATTCCTATTATAATTCATTTTCTATTTTTACTTAATACTGGTTTTAATATAGTACCTTTTGCTATCTTGTATTTGTTTATTTTTTCAACCACTACATATAAAGAAAACCAGATGGCAGCACCCTACTGCTGTTTTTTTAACGTATGCTACTTAGTTGTTTATTTTAACTTTATTTAAAATAACACTCCAATCTGGCTTTGACGAGAAAAGTACTGTGAACTTTTCCTCATGGGATTATGTTATGATTGCCTCTAATAATAATAACTAGTTTTTGTTAAATTAAATAGAATTGGTGTATATATATATATATAATACAAATAAAAAAATTGTATTACAAATATCTTTATTTTTTTTACTATTGAACAGCGATATAATTAAATTTGTATATCTATAGAGAACGAGCCTAAAATGTTAACGTTAAATAAACTACAATCTGCCTATTTCATTATATAGATAAAAAATTAACATTGATATGAACCATTGTTACTAGAATATTGATAATACTGTCTTAAAAATAGTTCACTTGCATGATTCCAATGGAAGATCAAGACTGGTGATTTTTAAGACGTATTCCTGTCAGAGAAATTTCGAGGTACCATTCTTGTCTGAGCATCAGTCTTATTTATTTGCCCACATATCTTAAGCCAAAGAGAGGCAAACTCTTCGAGTTGTTACAATGTTATTTTTTCTAATCCAGTAGTTGGACTAATGCTGATAACTTGAGGTTTCTCTTCTGCCATTGGAGCAGTTCTTCAGAATATAATGATCTTGCATTCAGTGCCCTTTACTATCGAAACGATACATTCTGTAATGATTTGTATTAGTTAAGGCGCCAAACAAAGTGTAAGCCTATAATATTTGTTATATTTTCTACAAAGTGTGTGGAAAAAAAAAAGACGAATCTTTGTGTTATGCTACAAAAATGTATAGAACAAAAAAAGTAATAAATATTTCTAGTTTGGCTAGTGTTAAAATTATAGTTCGATATCCACGATATACAGCTCAGATGTAGCTTTGTGATTAAAACAACAAACCTAGTTTGGCACTTTAACCAAACTGGGCAATATACGTCGTAAGAGTACAGTTACCAGAATGAAAAACTGGGATTCTCCCACATACACCCATACGGATTGACACTGTACTAGCCTTGAAACAGTTTAAATTACAATAACATACTTTTGGCTAAGTGATCTGATGTTTATCGCATCGCATGTTTAAAATCCTAGACAAACAAAATTTATTATAAGCTTATATAATTAATAAATAAAATAAAATCCGCATCTAAGTTATTTTGAATCTACGTAAAAAAGAATTTCTACTTCGTTTTTTTTTTATCGCTACTAGTTAGATCTTCAAATCTTGATACCTACGGCCACCCAGTGACAGGTTAGGCTAAGAAAACGTATAAGAGAAGGAAATAACATGTATAATTTTACTTTTTCAAGTGATTCTCCAAATAGAAGTTAAAAGAGCTGCGTATAATGACAAATCGTACATATAAAATTCACAATGAAGCATAGAGAAACTGGGACAATTTAATATATTTATTAAAAAAAACTGGGAACTTTAGAAAACCTACGTTAGAGGGAGTGTCGTTCAAAAAAGTAATAGATGCTGGAACTTGGAAGAGGAGGTTAGTCATTAAAATTTGGAAAGTTGATGAATTTCACAATAACAACAGTAAGACCCAGGATTTAATTGTTAGATATTAAATTCCTAGGCTTATCTAGCTATATTGAAAATGTTGATATATTAGTATTAGAGAATTCTCATTTTGTTTACTAATCGTCTTGCAATTGCAACTGCGGAAGGCTCGAGTAAATGCGCCGAAAACTTGTGTATTAAAAATTAAAATAACGTGGTGATACACCAAATAAATAATTTAGTACATCATAGTAAATTATTATTAGTAGTAAAACTATTATAATTTTAGATCGTATGTATATATTTAATTTTGTTTGAATGAATTACTACTAAAGTACTACTCAGTACTAGTAGTATTACTGGTTAGGCCTCACTTGAATTGAAATACTTTGTGCTGTATAAATGTTCTTGTCTAAGATAACATATTGACGTACTGAAAAAGAGTTCAGAGGTGGAAGAGTTATCTTACGTGGGCAGGTTAAAATCTCTTGACTCATATTTCCTTGGGAAAAAACCGAATATGGGATGATATTATTGAAATTTACAAATACAATATTATCTGGGATTGATAGGTTAATCAATTCTGAATAGACAGTTTTGTTTTTCTATGAAAGTGTTTGACATATGGATTGAGTTATTTTTTTGGCAGTAGTGCTGGCAACCATTTTACAGGAGTTCAAGAGTGGAATATAGGTTAGATGTAGCTTGAAAAAATTGTCCCATTAGAGGGGTAAAAAATTATAGATTAAGAGAAGAAGTGAGGGAAGCAAGACAGGAAACGGCAAAAGTTTGGGTAGACATTACTTTGGATGACAGTGAGATAATGAGTTGAAGGTTCACAGTGGTGAAAAGTTAGGGTTAATATTATTTAAAATTCAGGTACAGTTTATTAATAGATTTGAATCTTTGGATGTTATGATGAGATGATAAGAGGTATACACAGAAGATATTATTCACATTAAACATACTTATAAAGATATTTTTAGTGGGGAAAATGTACAGATGTGGACTATAACTTGTTTGCCAGCTGCTAAAGTACAGGATGTCAGAGAGGGTGTTACTAGCTTAGTTGCAGGTAATAAGGAATATTTTCTTTTGGTAGTGCTTAGAAAACAAATGATTTTGGAAATTGAAAAAATCAGAAAAACTGATTAAAAAGTATTAAAAAATTCTTAAAAGGTTTAGGGAGTGGAATAAATGTGTGTGTCCCTTTAGGGAGTGCTCCCTTGGGCTTCATGCTGAATTGAATTACTTATCAACAAGGATATTCTTAAAGCAACAGGTGGGGTAGTTGGACTTGTAGCTAGTACTATCAGTAGCAGGATGTCTAAAAATATTTGTTAAATCTGGTGTAAACTGAACTTACTTATTGGTGTGGGTACAATTAGTAATAAACAAGACGTAGCTAGAGCAATGGTGAAAGTGATATAGAGAGAGATTTAAGTTTAATAGTTTAATAATATAATTCCATTATAAACTGACTTGTTACTTCTAACGTTAGGGGTATTAGGGATAAAACTATAATATTGTGGGAATTACTGAAAGTTGGTTAGGCTTGGAGAACACTGATAATGTAAATTATTGTTATATTCCACATTAGGAATTACTGAAAGTTGGTTAGGCTTGGAGAACACTGATAATGTAAATTATTGTTATATTCCACATTAGGAATTACTGAAAGTTGGTTAGGCTTGGAGAACACTGATAATGTAAATTATTGTTATATTCCACATTAGGAATTACTGAAAGTTGGTTAGGCTTGGAGAACACTGATAATGTAAATTATTGTTATATTCCACATTAGGAATTACTGAAACTTGGTTAGGCTTGGAGAACACTGATAATGTAAATTATTGTTATATTCCATATTATAATTTATTTAAATTTTACAAATGACAGACTTTTTCAAAAGAGGAGGGGGTATATAATAGATGAACAGCAGCCTGTTAGGACTTGATTTGTTTAAAATAATAATTCTTTTCAAACTTAGACCAACACCAACATAAAAGTGGATATCTTTGAAATAATGGTTCCTTCATTACTGAAGAAAAGTGATGGATAACTCACATAGAAGCAGTGCACTGTTTGTAGTTGTAAAACTAATATAATTTTAGCTATATTAATTACAAGTTAAATAACACAAATCACTAGCTACGTTTCATGCGGAATACTGTGTGTTCATTTGGTCTTCTGTTTAAGAAAGGATACTGACGTATTGGAAGGGGTTCAGAGAAGGGGCTCCTAGGATGGTTCCAGGGATTGAAGGGTTATCTTAAGGAGATACGTTATCATCTCTTGAAAAAAAAAGAAGGGTAAGAAGTGATCTTATATAAATTTTCCAAGATTATCTGGGAGATGAACAAGTTGAACACCAATGATTTCTTGATGTTCTAATCTGAAGTTAACAGAATGAGAGGATACAAGTTTAAGATCTGAAAAAAAAGACAGGTTAGGCTCCATTTAAGACATTTTTCTAACAGGATTATTAGCTGTTAATTCAGGCTAAGTTCTCTGTTGGAGTTTAAGATGGGTGTCCTTTGTTGTCTATAGATTATGTTCATTACATCAAATATGACTGTTTATAATAAAATAATGTAGTGTTGTATTAAGATGTTGTACGTTTGCTTTTATTAAGTTTTTATCTGTGGGATATTTACCACGAATGTGCTAATAGTAGTCTTAATCCCAGAAACTGTTCGACAGATTCAAAGATATAAACAATCCATTCAGTCACACACACACACACACAGATCTTTTTTTAACTAAGTAAAAGTTTTATTAATATTTAAACTATCACTGAAAGTCACCAGTGTTGCCATTCTCAGTATAAAAAATGCTATAAATTTTATCACATTATATGAAACTTTTAACAAAAGGATTTGACTTGTAAGTTATCTCTTAATAGAAATACTTAAATTCCAATTAAATACAATAATGTTTATTAACAGGACTATACTGATCATAGTCTGAAAGAAACGTATAGAAATGATTCTGAGTGTTTATTAAATAAGATAATACAATTTATAAGTTATTTGATTAAACACTTCTAAAAAAACATTGTAATACCTTACTATTTAAAGAATATTACAAAAATATTAATTACCTTTAAGACAAAACTCTTATCTGTAGTCAAAATGTAATTATAATGAGATTGAGTTTATCGTGAAATTACAATTATTTTGTATAATCCTTTGTTTAAAAATTAGAAGTTGAACATTTGTAATAAGTCTGTGGACAAAAAGAACAGCATAGTCTCAAGAAAACTAAAGTAAGCTTTCAAAACTGTCTTTACTCATCATAACACTTTATACATTTCACGACCAGAATCCATTAAAATAATCCTAGCAAGTAGAAGTTCTTAATGTACGTTAAAACACAGTTGGTGGGAAGGTTATTTAAACAAATGCAGTTATAATAAGGCTACAGTTCATCCCGTATCTTCTTTTAAACAAATCTATCACAATTATATAATTTATGACATGGAATTCCTGTTATCAGTATTTACCAACTTTCAGTAATTCCAGTTATGTCATAGTCTCGTGTTTCGGCTAGAGCCCTGAACTCCTTTAGTTTGTTCCTAATACTCCAAATATTAGAATAATAAAAAGTAGGATTATTTTTGAATTTATTTATCTTTTACTCTGAAAACTAGATAGTCTTTAAGTCTTTTTTTTTTATTATTTTACAGTCCCTTCATTACCCTAGCTATCTTATTGTTGTCCATAAAATGTGCAAGTAGAAAGTACCATCA
>NW_013678939.1:2634-9093 GCF_000517525.1 Limulus polyphemus | reverse complement strand
TACCTAGTATTGTTAAATCACTTTTGATGTAATATTGATAATGTTCGATTTCCCTTGATGTTACCTAGTATTGTTAAATCACTTTTGATGTAACATTAATAATGTTCAGTTTCCCTTGATGTTACCTAGTATTGTTAAGTCACTTTTGATTTAGCATCAACTGACTTAGTTTCCTTTTATGGTGTAATATATTTATAGTTTAGTCATATTTTAGGTAAAATTAATTGGTTGGGTTTTTATTTATTTATATTTGGTAACTGTCATCTTACTTGTTATTGATTTTGTACCTTATCCAATAATGATAATTATAATTTATTTTTCGTCAAACTGATGCACAATGATACAGGCAATGATAGGGCATGAAACTTTTTTTCTTAGGTCCGTCAAAATATTTGCCAACTTTGGACTGCTCCTCCTCCTGTCAACACATAGCATCAAAACCGTACAGCGGAACACAGAATGGTAGTTGTAGATTCTAGTGATTTTACACGTAATGAGTCCATCAAGTAAGAGGGAATACATTTTGCTCGAATGTTTCAACAATTTGTTAAAAGCATTTTTCATCGTCGACCGAAATATTTGAATCGATGAACAATGAAGGCTAAGATAAAAATAAACGAAGTGAAAGAAAAGGAAAGGATGTATGTCAAATAAAAATACTATTAATTCAAAGCATAAGAAAGAATAAATGTATAGGAGGGAAATAAATCAATACAATGTACAAAAAGATATATATACGAACATCAGGGGGAAAAGAATCGTTACAAAGAAATTGTTAGATATTATGATAAGATAGTATTAAATATAAAAGTATCTGAAATAATGAACGTTTAAAAAAATTAATATAAAAAGAGTGAAAGATGAATATATAGGAAAGAAAAACATCACGGATTTTCAGGGATGAACATGATGGTATAGAAAGAACAATGATTGGTGAATAAAAAGGATAAACATAGGATAAAAACAAGAGATAAAAGCGTTTCATATAATATAGATATTGGAGTTTAAACAATAAACATTATATATCGAATATAATTGATATAAGAAAGAGAAATGGATGTAAACAAGTAAAAAAATATAGAGATCAAATAAGAAACGACAAAAGTGTGAATTAATCAAAGCGAATACGAAACAGATTTTATATCAATTGACACTGTAGGGCAATAATTAAGAAAGAAGCATGTTTGTTTCCTAGAAGACTAATAAAACGTACTGTTGAATTTTGGTTTTGGTTACGATTGTAGTTTGGTAAGAGTTCGGGTACTCGAAGAACTAATAGATTTGATCAATATCCAAGTTTTGTTTTCACTTTTAAGTTTTGCTGTATATTAAAGAAAGAAAACATTTTTTTTTTAATTTAGCATTTTCACTTTGTCTTCACACAAAAGAAAGACGAACGATGGAATATTACATCTACAGTAAATTATTCGGTTTATTTTTCAATGTTTAGTTTATATTTTTAATCATAAAATTATACTTTTATTTATGGAATAAAAAGTTTTCGTCAAAATTCAAGGATCATTTTTCTGTGATCTGTTTAACTAGATATATATATATTTATGCTGATTGTAAGTCAATGTTGACAGTAAATGAGTTTGGAAGTCAATGTTGACAGTAAATGAGTTTGGAAGTCAATGTTGACAGTAAATTATATATATATTTATGCTGATTGGAAGTCAATGTTGACAGTAAATTATATACATATTTATGCTGATTGGAAGTCAATGTTGACAGTAAATGAGTTTGGAAGTCAATGTTGACAGTAAATGAGTGACCGAGAATTCCATACTAGACTTCCCCCTTTTTTGTTACTAAAAAGAACAGATTATTGTAGCCTAAAAGATGCCTTTTCTTTTTTTAGGGTAAGCGAAAAAACTCTGTTCCTCTCTGGTTTAAAGGTAAATCCTTCTAATGCTAAACTGCATAATAATGTGGGAAAAGTGTTGGAAGCAGAAAATCACCACCAGGAGGCGCTGCTTTACTATAATCGAGCCATCACGTAATGTATATGTTTGTTTTTTCATGTACAAAGACATTTTTATTTTTATTATTACGATGCAAAATTCTTAGTATTGTGAGGATAACATTTGCATTAGATTAACCTCATTAAACCATACTTTAAATTGTGTACGATTAACCTCACTAAATCATACTTTAAATTGTGTTAGACTTAGCTCATTAATCCTTAATTTAAGTTGCTTCAGATTTAGTTTATTAACCTATACCTTACATTTAATTGTGTGAGACTTATCTTATTAATCCAAACTTTAGATTGTGTGAGAATTATCTTATTAATCCAAACTTTAGATTGTGTGAGAATTAGCTCATTAATCCGTATTTTAGTGTTAAAAGAGAGGTTGGACTAACCAAGTACCATCAAACTGAAGTCAAAGTGACCGAAGGAGTTGATGCTGGTGAAATGGATCCAAGTATAGATATTAAAGCAGAACAGGAAAAAGACCAAGATTTGAAGCCAATAATTGATTTTCTACAAGCAAGTGTTTTGCGCCCTGCTTGGGAGAAATTGTCTAGCTTAAACCCTATGACAAAGAACTATTGGGCATAATGGGACCAGTTGAAGCTTTAAGATTTTATTCTTGTCTGGAGATGGGAAACTGCAGACGGGAAAGTGACGACCTGGCAAAAGCTATACCGAGAAAGTTACTGGAAGGTGTGCTGCATCAATCCCATGATAGTTTAACAGGAGGACATTGTGGAGTTAAGAAGACTTTGAGTCACCTATGGCAGAGAATTTATTGTATAGGTATGAGACAAGATGTGAAAGAATGGTACAAGAAATGCAGTACATGTTGTGCTAAAAGGGTACCCAAGCATAAGGGATGTGCTCCAATGAAGTTATATCAAGTTGTTGCATCAAAGGAAAGAGTAGCCTTTGACATTGCAGGTCATTTGCCCCAAACGCGTGCTGGAAACAGGCACATTTGTGTGGTGATAGATTATTTCCCCAAGTGGCCTGAATCATATGCAATACCAAATCAGCTTCGGCTATTAGTGATTTCTTCTTCAGGTTTGGTATGCCACACGAACTGCATTCTGATCAAGGCCATAACTTTGAATCATCTGTGTTCCATGAATGCTGCAAGTTGTTTTGCATACGAAAGACCAGAACAATGCCACTTCACCCACAGTCCGAAGGGATAGTAGAAAAGTACAATTGGACACTTGGACAGGAATTGGCAAAGTGTTGTAATAGTCGCCAACATGACTGGGATGTCTTACTCCCTCCACTGTTGATGGCCTATAGGACAGCAGAGCATGAAGCCACTGGATAAACTCCAGCAAAGTTAATGCTTGGTCGAGAACTTTGGTTGCCAGTGGACCTGATAACAGGACGCACACCTTACGAGTTCGTAAAAGTGTTATCGGAAAGGATGGATGATATTCACCATCAAGTGCATTCAAACTTGAAAACGTCTGCTGATTCGATGAAGTTATCTGATGATAAGAGATCTACTAAAGTCAGCTTTGTACCAGGAGACAAGGTGTGGTTGTATAATCTCAGGAAGACCAAAGGGAAGTCTCCTAAGTTGTCTTCTCTATGGGAAGGCCAACATGACATAGGGGGTCGTCTCTTAGACGTGACTTTCCGAATAAAATATGGTCGGCGAGGTAAGCCAATGGTGGTGCATGCCAACAGGCATTGGCGCTATCTCGGTCCAGGACATTTCAGTTGGAACGAAGTTAACAACGGAACAAATGATGCTGCTGAAGACTTGTCACCTGAAAAAAAAAACACTGTTGAAGAAGAAACTCTACCCGGTTTTGACAAGGAAAACAGTGAAGATGTTAATGAAGTTACTACCACTAATGTGACTGTTACCGATAATAGGACATTTCCTGAAGGAGTAGGTGAACCCCACGTTTCACAGAAGTCAACGAAACGGAGACCAGTATAAAAGAAGAAACGTCCTGTAAAATTAAGAGACTTTGTTGTATTTTAATTTTGTGTTTGTAAATTCTGTACATTTAATCAAGTGTTAATTATCTATTGGTTTAATGTAAGTGGCTATTGTTCGGAAGTCATGTGACGCTGCTGGTGCGTTTGGCAGTGGTAGCGTACATGAAATTTCTCGAATGATCATGGAGGCCCCGAGTGCATTCGAGACGCCCTCGTTTTATTATATAAGCCTGGCGAGAAAACCCAGCGTGATTTTGAAGAGATAGATAATTGAGTCAACCAAACAGTAGTGACGTTGAGCCGTAAATTGTGTTTGTTTTGCAGTCGCATAGAGTGAAATTATCGAGCTTGTGAATCGCTGTGATTTATAGTGTGTATTATAAAAGTTGTTAAGTTTAAAGTGACTGTGGAAAGTCTGTGTATTACTAAAATTTGTATCGATAAAGAATAAACTAGTTTTAATCAAGAAAGGACTTGTATCGCCGAAGTTCCTCGGAAAGAATTTATACCGGAAATTAACAAATAAGCAGATACGTAACAATATGAAATATTACAGTTAAAGTTCAAGATGTTGCTTCATTAATGTGTCTGTAATATTAGAGCTAAGTTTAATATTACAGACACATTAATGAAGCAACATCTTGCAGTTAAAGTTCAAGATGTTGCTTCATTAATGTGTCTGTAATATTACACTTAAAGTTTAAGAAATTACTTCATTTGTAGTTAGTTTAACAAGAGAAATGACTTAGTGGGTCATTGGTGTTTGCACATAAGATGTATTGGTCAATACCGTATTAAATACGATTTGTCCTTATTTTAATCAGGTGATTATGTTCCTTGTGTGTCTAGATTTTCGTTTAGTAATAATATAATCATTGAGAAACTGTTCCTTTGATTAGATTGGAACCGAACGACGTTCGCGGGTTTCTGAACGCTGGCCGAGTGTTAACGTACCTGAGGCGTTACCAGGAGGCGGAGAAAATCTACAGAAAGGTAGTGGAACAAATTACAAATGTTTCTCTAATCATTTCTCTGATTTTTATATCAAAAATCGATATTCATGGCAAATAAATGTCAATGCTGTTAAAAAAGTATTGTTGAGAAAGGGTATGAAAATAACGATTTTATCATTAATAATTCCACACACGCGCTTTTCCTCACTATAGATATATAATTTAATCAAAAGAGAAGAAAAAATATATATTTGTTATTAACACCATTCGTTCAATTTAATAAAAATATTACAGTCAAGTATGATCCTGTTTGTAATTTGTTAGAAGCTAATCATCGAATGAAATAATAGGTCAGTATGTTCTTATTTAATCATTTAATGAATGTTAACGAACATTTTAAATATTAATTATTTTTTGCTCAAGAATATTTTATACATATTTATATGTTGTGGAAAACTAGATACGAAACTTGTCTACACTTTCCCTGAACGAGGTTATTGATTTATTAATTACTTGAGAAAAGTCAATGTAAATACACAACATATCAAGACGAGTCTGCTGTATAAATTTGGTTACAGTTCGTAACTCAGCTTATTCAATCGCTCAACAATTTGCGATCAACATGGTGCTTTTTTTTTTTGTAGGAACAAAACTAACCGCCTGCATATTCTTTTATTATACTCCAATATGAACCAAGTACTAATCGTTTCAGCTGTTTTCACATTTACACAATTTTATTACGATGATTTCACATTTATTACCGTTTACATGAAGACAACTTATCATCATAATTCCTGACTTCGATTGAAACTGGAATTTTCGCAGACACGATAATTATAGTTTTTATAGCAGTTGTTTCTCACGATAGATCGATTCTCTCGTCCTCAGTCATCATCATGTGACATCATCTACGCGATAGTTAATCGATTCTGCTGTTGGAAATTGTCTTCACTATCTTCTCAAACTTTCAATATCAACAAACCTAGTAAAGGATTTTTGTTTCGCATCACTTAGGAAAAACAAAATATTTTTTTTCTTTAATTGTTCTTAAGAAGAATTTTATTTTCACCTAAGACTTAAAACGTTATTTATTGGAATCCATCAATTCATACTTTTTTTTAGAACTGTTTTATTTTATCCTTATTATATAAGGCTAAGGATATGCTACCCCAAGTGGAAGACTTAAGTATGACAGAAACCCACGTGACCCCCAGTCATCTACAGGTGTTTCTAAGCCTCGCCTCACTGCTCTCTAGAAATACTAGCCGTCTAGAAGAGGCAGATGCCGTTAAGTATTTCTTTCGTTTTGTTAATAGTTTTATTTACGATTTTTTCTTTTTTGAAATATATTTTCGCTTACTTAGAAATTACAATTGAAATGTTTTTGTCTAGTTTAATATTTTTATGGATATTGTTGTACTGAAATGACAGTGTCTAGTTTAATATTTGTTTGGAAATTGTTGTACTGAAATGACAGTGTCTAGTTTAATATTTGTTTGGATATTGTTGTACTGAAATGACAGTGTCTAGTTTAATATTTGTTTGGATATTGTTGTACTGAAATGACAGTGTCTAGTTTAATATTTG
>NW_013678939.1:0-1761 GCF_000517525.1 Limulus polyphemus | reverse complement strand
GGATATTGTTGTACTGAAATGACAATAGACACTGTCATTTCAGTACAACAATATCCAAACAAATATTAAACTAGACACGTTTAATATTTTTATGTATATTGTTAAACTAAAATATGGAGATCCAACAGTGTATTTTTAATAGTTACTTTAATGCAGTTGATTTTAGATAATGTTTATTAAATTACCTTTTCTATCATGATATGTAAAATCTTAACTCATGTTTGTAGAGTGACCAGATGAGGACTGTAATTTAGAGCAACATAGTTCTCATCACCTTAGTTACATTACCTGTTTTGAAGGCTGACAAAACTGAGCTTTGGATGGCATAGCCCTGCGAACTTAATCTGATGTAATTGTTTACTAAATCATCCACATATTTATACTTTCTTTTAGTCTGAGTATTATCATTTTGATTTCGACTATTCCTCTTAACCTATTGTTACGTCTCTGGTCGTTGGTTAATTTCCCGTAGAAATTCTCTCCGAGAAACTTCAGCAATACAAGTTCTTTCTTAAATAAAACTAGTTTATTCTTTCTGAATACAACTTTGCAATACACTTAATTTCCACAGTCACGCTATAACAAACGCTATAATTCACAACGAACGACTCACGTGCTCAACTTAACAGTACGTCTCTATCTCTGTCTGCAGTTCAGTTACATTACACATTGTTGCCGTCACTTCTTGGCGGCTTATATATACAAGAATACCGCATATCTAGTAACCTCTCAAGGCTTCACGAAGGGACATGAACGTTCTAGAAGTTCATGACATGTTATTAGGTCACGTGACTTCCGCTGTCGTAACACTGCTCCTTCCTTAGTATTGTTCGTCCCGAACAATAGCCACCTATATTAAACAATAAGCAATTAACATTAATTTAATCAAATGTACAGAATTTACAAACACAAAATTAAAATTCAACAAAGTCTCTTAATTTTACAGGACGTATCATCTTCGTACTGGTCTCCATCTCGTTGGCTTCTGCTTCATGTGGGGTTCATCTACTTCATCAGGAAACGTCCTATCATTGGTGACAGTCACATCAGTAGTAGTAACTTCATCAAAGGGGTTCACTGTTTCACTTCTCAAAACCGAGTAGAGTTTCTTCTTCGACAGTGACTTTTTCAGGTGACACGTCTTCAGCAGCGTCATTTGTTCCATTGTTCACTTCATCTCAACTTAAATGTCCTGGACCGTGATAACACCAAAGCCTGATGGCATGCACCACCTTTAGCTTACCTCGCCGACCATATTTTATCTGGAAAGTCACGTCTGAGCGACGATCCACTATGTCATATGGGCCTTCCTATGGAGAAGACAATTTAGGAGACTTCCCTTTGGTCTTCCTGGGATTATACAACCACATCTTGTCTCCTGGTACAAAGCTGATTTCAGTAGATCTCGTATAATAAGATAACGTCATCGTATCAGCAGACGTTTTCAAATTTGAATGCACTTGATGGTGAATATCATCCATCCTTTCCGATAACACTTTCACAAACTCTGACACATTTTCAGGCAACTCTTCATAAGGTGGGCGTCCTGTTAACAGATCCACTGACAACCGAAGTTCCCGACCAAACATCAACTTTGCTGGAATATATCCAGTGGTTTCATGCTCTGCTGTCCTATAGGCCATCAATAGTGGAGAGAGTAAGACATTCCAGTTATCTTGGCGGCTATTACAAAACTTTGCCAATTCCTGTCCCAGTGTCCAGTTGTACTTTTCTACAATCCCATCAGACTGTGGGTGAAGT